>NW_021774352.1:0-1237 GCF_005508785.2 Acyrthosiphon pisum | reverse complement strand
TATTCGTTTTTTAATTAGAACAAAATAAGGAAATCGCTACATGAGAAATCGAGTGAATATCCAATGTTGTAAAAATTTGAATTTCAAACGATCATACAAATTTAATTTGACTTTCTTATAGATATTTTTTGTTTGGTAAAGGTAGATAATCTTATAAGGAATCTTGTATTACATTTTCATATCTTAGATTTAAAAAGAAAAATTTTTATGAATTTCTAACTCGAAATAATTTGCAAATTTTCGTGATTTTTCCATATTTTGTCATTTTTTGAACTTTAAATGCTTATAAAAAAAAACTGTGACTAACGATTTTTAATATTTTTCCTTTGCCTTTGAAAAAATATACTAGGAGCCTTCTATTAAATTTTCAAGCTTTTTTATCCAACAAATAAAATTTTATTGATATTTTTAGAAAAAAAACTAAAAAAAAATGGAAAATGAAAATGTCCGTAAAGAGCTCAAAATAAATCAAAATATTTTCAAAATTTTACCGTGTATAGAACATGCGCATATAAAAAACCTGTGAAAATTTCATATATCTACGGTCATTTGTTTTAGAGTTACACCAAAAACCAAAATCGATTTTGCGTAAAAATTCCCGTTTTTCCTTAATTTTTCTTTTATTTTTCACGTCGCTTTTGAAAACTACTGGGAAATTTTTACTTTTGACCCCCCAAAGTACCAACTAGATTCACTTTCCAATCATAAAAGTTACTGTTGAAGAAAATCGAAGCAGTTTTACTGTCCTAAAAGGTGATGACAGACACAAAAAAAAATAAAAAAAATTAAAAAAAAACACACATCATTGTAAAATCAATACATTCATCGTTCCCCTCAGAATCTAAAATTAAACATTTTATAAATTTTTAACTTTATAATAATTTGAAATTTTTCGAGATTTTGTTAAAATTGAAACTTTAAATACCTATTTAAAAGAAACGGGCCTATGTATTTTTAATATTTTTCGACTGTTGTTGTAACTATTTATGAGTTTTTATGACAAGTTTGTCTACCTTTATCTAAAAAAAAAAATGTCTACAAGATAATTAAATTATACTTTTATGAGCGTTTGAAGTTAACATTTTTACAACATGATTTCTCATGTAGCGATTTTCTTATTTAGTTGTAATTCAAAAACCAATACTTTATATTTATATCATAATATATTTATTTTATCAATTCCTCTACTTGATAAAAATTTTTAAAATATTTATACTTATTTTGAGCTGTTTACGAA
>NW_021774351.1:0-1311 GCF_005508785.2 Acyrthosiphon pisum | reverse complement strand
TGCCTGCTGTACTGTTTTAAAAATGTTTATTATTTGTAATGATTCACTGTAAACGATTGTTCGTTCCCAAAAACAAAATAATAATTGAAATACGATTAAGTAATTAAGATGGTGGTCTGCGATACATATTATTAATATATTACCTATATGGCTATATCTATACATATTGTAGACGTATGCATGACACGTATGGTTGGAATGAAAAAAAATATGCGGTTGATATATTATTATTATTGGGACCAGGTTAATAGGTACTCGTTCGATATTCGTTTCTTTAATATTGCAATTCTCAGAAAAATATTCTGTTTTCGAATGTAATGAAATTAAAATGTATGAAAATGTGTATGCTATTTATCATTCAAACAATTATAAAATTTCAAAAATGATAAAAATATTTTATTTTTATTTTCAAAAATGTTGCTTGGATAGAATTTAAATTACGTAGAAAAATATTTCCATTAATACGCTAATACTTTTCGAGAAAATTAGTGTAACTTTCAAAAAAATCACTTTGTGTAGAACTAGGTATATATAATATTTTACAGATTTATTGACTTATAATATTATAGTATTTGACATTTCAAATAGTACGTTGGACATAGGCGCACATTGGGTGTGAATTTAGGGGGTGCTGGAATAGTATATGTTACACATGTCCATGGGGGGCTTTGTCACCCACACCCCCCTTAATCCTAATACTATATATACCCATATATTTTTATTCACCAGAGTACCACGATAATTAAATTTTTTTTTCATAAAATGGGGTTACTTTGATATCACATTAAGAAATATAGGTATCGAAATTGCCCGTTGTGTTACTTTAATAGCATATTAAAAAATATTGATATCTCAAAAGATAATTTCAGAATTTTAAAAATTAAAACGTTAAAATATTGAACTAGTTGTAACTAATATTTAATTTTGAGCATTTTATCGTTAACACTACAGAAGTTATCCATATAATAAAAAATGAAATTGTCATAAAACAGTAAAAAATTATCAAAGTTACCCCATTTTACTGTACTACTTTTATTTTTAAACTATGAGAACTTTTTTCGTATTTGTAATATCGAAAAATTAAAAAGTATGTTGCACAGTCTATGTTCTCTTCTTCCTAGTAGGAACATTTGGTTACATAACATGAACTATAAGTTTAGCCATAGGGGTTCTTATCCACGCAAAACCATTTTTACTATGTTTTACATTTGTAAAACGGAGACCACACATGCGTGTAGCATCCTCTTAATAATATTTGTCATTCCGAATTTATTCAATTCAGCGTAGCCCGCAGATTAAATAAATATATTA
>NW_021774350.1:0-690 GCF_005508785.2 Acyrthosiphon pisum | reverse complement strand
AAACTTGAAAATTTCACTGAATGTTTATATTTGTATTTTATATATACAATAAAATTTTGAAAATAATTTGACTCTTTTTGAGCTGTTTACGGACATTGTAAATTTTCAATTTTTTTAGTTTTTTTTTCTATAAATATCAATAAAGTTTTATCTATTGGGCCAAAAAGTGTAAAAAATTAATACAAAGCTCCTGATACATTGTTACAATAGCAGTTGAAAAATATTAAAAATACACAGGCACAATTTTTTTTATAAGCATTTGAAGTTAAAATGTTGACAAAATTTATCAAATTTAAAATTGAATAATTATTTTGTAGTTAAAAATTTATAAAATGTTCAACTTTTATATCTAAGGATTGAAAATTTAAAGCAAGATTCCACGTAAATATTTAATTCTGTTGCCAAAAATTCTAAGAAATACATAAGCACAGTTTATTTTTATAGTAATTTTAATTTCAAATTTGGACGAAATTACATATTAAAAAACCTGGAATAACTATTTTAGTTATTTTGTTGTGATTGTATAATATTATTCGTGGGTACTTGAAACTTCTTAAGTATACTATTATATATCTATGATAGTACCACGGTTTGTTGTTGAGGTATGACGCGTTACCTAATGGATATTGTGATATGATTAATTTGGAATTTATTATTGATACCTATTATAGGTCAATTTTTTTTTAATAC
>NW_021774349.1:0-936 GCF_005508785.2 Acyrthosiphon pisum | reverse complement strand
TACAGTAGGTTACAAGTGGGTCACTGATAATGGATAGTATTAAATTTGAATTCAATGATTTAATATCACTGTATAAGAAAAACGATTCTGAGCGGAGACGGTTAGTCAGTCTAGGTATTAGACGTACCTATTATAGGTATACTTATCTATAGTATTAAAAAAAAAATTGACATATAATAGGTATCAATAATAAATTTCAAATTAATCATATCACAATATCCATTAGGTAACGCGTTATACATCAACAACAAACCGTGGCACTATCATAGATATATAATAGTATACTTTAGAAGTTTCAAGTACCCACAAGTAATATTATACAATCACAACAAAATAACTAAAATAGTTATTCCAGGTTTTTAATATGTAATTTCGTCCAAATTTGAACTTAAAATGACTATAAAAATAAACTGTGCTAATGTATTTCTTAAAATTTTTGGTAACAGAATTAACTACTTACATGGAATCTTGTTTTAAATTTTCAAGCCTTAGATATAAAAATTGAACATTTTATAAATTTTTAACTACAAAATAATTATTCAATTTTAAATTTTATAAATTTTGTCAAAATTTCAACTTCAAATGCTTATAAAAATAATTGAGCCTATGTATTTTTAATATTTTTTAACTGCTATTGTAACAATGTATCAGGAGCCTTTTATTAATTTTTTACACTTTTTGGCCCAATAGATAAAACTTTATTGATATTTATAGAAAAAAAAACTAAAAAAATTGAAAACTTACAATGTCCGTAAACAGCTCAAAAAGAGTCAAATTATTTTCAAAATTTTATCGTATATATAAAATGGTAATGTAAACATTCAGTGAAATTTTCAAGTTTCTACAGTCATTCGTTTTTTAATTACAACAAAATAAGAAAATCGTCTCATGAGAAATCGAGCAAATATCAAATGTTGTAAAAATATGAATTTCAAA
>NW_021774348.1:0-899 GCF_005508785.2 Acyrthosiphon pisum | reverse complement strand
CATCTGCCTTTGAAACAATATACTAGGAGCCTTCTATTAAATTTTCAAGCTTTTTTATCCAACAAATAAAATTTTATTGATATTTTTAGAAAAAAAACTAAAAAAAAATGGAAAATGAAAATGTCCGTAAAGAGCTCAAAATAAATCAAAATATTTTCAAAATTTTACCGTGTATAGAAAATGCAAATATAAACAACCTGTGAAAATTTCATATATCTACGGTCATTTGTTTTAGAGTTACACCAAAAACCAAAATCGATTTTGCTGAAAATCGATTTTGCGTAAAAATTCCCGTTTTTCCTTAATTTTTCTTTTGTTTTTCACGTCGCTTTTGAAAACTATTGGAAAAATGTTACTTTTGACCCCCCAAAGTACCAACTAGATTCACTTTCCTATCAGAAAAGGTACTGTTGAAGAAAATCCAAGCACTTTTACTGTCCTAAAAGGTGATGACGGACACAAAAATAAATAAAATAAAAATGAAAAAAAAAATAAATAAATAAAAAAAAAAACACACATCAGTGTAAAATCAATACATTCATCGTTCCACTCAGAATCTAAAATTGAATTTGATAAAAAATGGATTTATGACCATGAGTATAATAATATTATTATTTAATAAAATATGTCGTCAAAAATTGAAATTAAATACTTATAAAAAAAATTGTGCCTTTGTAATTGTATTTGTATTTAATATTTTAATATATTCAATAAATAATGCAACAAAGAGGAAACTCCAATTTTATAATCTATAGTCTATAATAGTATACTGTATTATTGGTTTTGGAATTTTGGACTGTTGAAATACTGTGTGGTAGACGGTGATGACTGGGTGAATTAATCCAGTGCTTCTCAACCTGGGAGCCCTGTGCCCCTGTCTATATGACTGGGGGGCCTTG
>NW_021774347.1:0-430 GCF_005508785.2 Acyrthosiphon pisum | reverse complement strand
CCCCACACCCCCCGTAATCATAATGTTTACAAATTTTGTGTTATTATGTATTTATGTATTATACCATTTTTGTAGACAGTACCTAGTGAGCTGTATTTAGTATATCATATGAATATCAAAAGTAAAATAATGCAACCAAAAACTAAGCTTTTCAACATTCATACTTTAATAATCATTTTAAAACCATAATAATTTATCAAACATTTCAAAACACAATACTTTCAACTTTCAAGTTTCAGTCCATGATCTCTATCCATTCTCTTTACCGTTTTACACTACTAACTACTTCTGTAACTGGTCAATTTATAGGATATTTTATTATACTTTTTATTTAAAAAATAAAACAATTTAATAAATCAGTTTAAATAATGTATTTTGATTTTTAATTTTATGTAAAATTCAAATTAAAATATTGATTTTTCTCGATTTT
>NW_021774346.1:0-888 GCF_005508785.2 Acyrthosiphon pisum | reverse complement strand
TAAAAATTATTTAATTTAATTTAATTCAATAGGTGAGTTAAAAAATCCTCCTATAATATTTGGGTATATAAATATTAAATGCTTTAATGTAATTATATATAAACTAGCTGATCTCGTGCACTTCGTTGCCCGTTTAATGTACCAACTCTATATGACTCGAACTTTGTACAATTCGTTGTTTAATATTCGGTGTATGGTTTTCAAAATGTATCTTAACTTTTCCGTTTCCCAGAATAAAAATTCTGATTCGCAGCAGTATATTATCAGGTATGCAATCTACCTACGGTAGATCGCGGACCCCGTGCTGTTTGTACGTAGGTATATGATTTAACTATAAAATATCAAAGTTATACCAAGTTTGTCGTATTCCACCTATGGTAGATTAATATAATCAATTAATACAAAATCCTAACCTAACATAACTACTAATATCAGATGAATAAAAAAAACCAAATTTAACCATTCCTAAATTAGTCTGTCTTCTTCCAGTTACAGCCAAAATATGTACCTTGTATATTTTGTGTTGCATATTCAGTAATAAGAAATTTAAGCTGTTTTGAACAATTGATATTATGTGTCTTACCTATCGTATAAAAAAAAACCAAATTTAACCATTCCTAAATAAGTCAGTCTTCTTCCCAGAGGTTTAATCTACACACAAACATTCATACCAAGCTGAACCCGTGCACTCCGTTGTCCGTAAAAAATTGCAACTTAAAAAATTATGATTGTTCAACTGTTTTTGGGTGTAACTTGCTGCAATGTTCAATAACTTGATTTGGTGCTAACTTGTACCTGATCTGCCCAAATAACCAATGGAAACCAATAATAAATAAATATTAATTTATACTGTAGACTGTAGCCAATGGCAACTATTTAAAAAAATAA
>NW_021774345.1:0-877 GCF_005508785.2 Acyrthosiphon pisum | reverse complement strand
CAGTTGAAAAATATTAAAAATACATAGGCACAATTTTTTTTTATAAGCATTTAAAGATCAAATTTTGACAAAATGTATCAAATTTTAATTTGAAAAATTATTTTGTAGTTAAAAATTTATAAAATGTTCAATTTTTGTATCTAAGAATTGAAAATTTAAAACAAGATTCCACGTAAGTAATTAATTCTGTTACCAAAAATCTAAAAAATACATTTACGCAGTTTATTTTTATAGTCATTTTAAGTACAAATTTGGACGAAATTACATATTAAAAACCTAGGATAACTATTTTAGTTTTTTTTGTTGTGATGGTATAATATTATTCGTGGGTACTTGAAACTTCTAAAGTATACTATTATATATCTATGATAGTACCACGGTTTTTTGTTGATGTATAACGCGTTATAAGTACCTAATAAATATTATGATATGATTAATTTGGAATTTATTATAGGTACCTAATATAATATTATGTCTTATACCTAGACTAACATACCGTCTCCGCTCAGAATCGTTTTTCTTATACAATGATATTATATCATTGAATTCAAATTTAATACCATCCATTATACAGTGACCCACTTGTAACCTACTGTACAGCAGAGCGAAATCCACTTACCCACCTTTTTTAATTTCTCATTTGTTAATAGTCAACAGCATATAATACTACATACCTAGCGCTGTTTTCTATATTTAAAACAAAATAATATTAAGTATATACATTATACAAATATCAGGTAGTTGGTGGTAGGTACTATAAAAATAAAACTACTTTTTTCAATAATTTATAAGTGAAACATGGGTTGTTTTGGTGTAACCAGGGTAATGTTACGGTGAATGGTTGTATACATTTTATACATCTATATAATTTAGTAGT
>NW_021774344.1:22833-23820 GCF_005508785.2 Acyrthosiphon pisum | reverse complement strand
TTTTAGTAGACATTTTAACTATCATTATATCTACTGTAAAATATGGTTCTTCAATTCATTTATTACTTATTCGAATCCATAATTTATAATTTTATAATAAACTTATTTTTTTAAAAACAAAAAAGACTTGTCACGACCCATTTTTATAGATTACGCGACCCATGATTTGGTAGCGACACCGGTTGAATACCACTGGCTTAGATTTCCTAATACCTTAAATTGCTAATTTTTTTATTATTGTTTGTTTGTATTTATGCCTAGTTTAGTAGTTCGCAGATATTATGTACCTACAATAAACTATTGTATTATAATATATCTGCAAAAAAAAAAAATAAGTTATAAATTATGAATTTGAATAAGTTATGAATGACTTGAACAATATGAACACTTATGCACGGGATATTACGCAAAGCGCAAAGTTTTAGATTCTGAGTGGAACGATGAATGTATTGATTTTACAATGATGTGTGTTTTTTTATTTTTTTATTATTTTATTTTTTTATTTTTATTTTTTTTGTGTCTGTGTACACGATAAGTAGTCGAAATAATAATACGATTTTCAACTTCAGTATCTTGTTCGATCAGAAAGTGAATATCGTTGGTGCATTGGGGAGGTCAAAATTTAAATTTCCCAGTAGTTTTCAAAAGCGCCGGGAAAAACAAAAGAAAAATTAAGGAAAAACGGGAATTTTTACGCAAAATCGATTTTTCACAAAATTGAATTTGGTTTTTGGTGTAACTTTAAAAAAAATTACCGTAGATACATGAAATTTTGACTGAATGTTTATCTTAGCATTTTCTATACACCATAACATTTTCAAAATATTTTGATTTATTTTGAGCTCTTTACGGACATTTTCATTTTCCATTTTTTTTTAGTTTTTTTTCTAAAAATATCAATAAAATTTTATTTGTTGGATAAAAAAGCTTGAAAATTTAATAGAAGGCTCCTAATATATTGTTTCAAAGGCAGATGAAAAATATTAA
>NW_021774344.1:0-9134 GCF_005508785.2 Acyrthosiphon pisum | reverse complement strand
TCATAATTGTCTCCTCACATACATTATACTCAAACCTGTCATTTACCTATTTTATACTATTTGTATGTCATATTATAATTTTTAATATTAGTATGGTGCGATAACAAATAGTATTATTATTATATTATCGTAATCCTAGACGTATGTCTATAATAATTTGTAACTGGGTTCGCCCATTTAAAATATACAAATTAATAAATGTGACGGGTTATAAATACCTATATTATAGGGATGGACAACTGGCGGCCCGCGTACCATATTTCACTGGCTCGTGCTACATTTCAATTTAGTTTATAAAAAAATAAAATGTAAAGATTTTTTTGTATTTTATTTTATTATATGTATATTAATTTATTCTCAAATAATTCATTTATTATTGTTGTTTTTAAAATATTTTCCAAAATTATTATAATAATATACTTAAATTGGTCATTAGTTGTATATAACTTGTGTTCAATTATTTATAAAATTAATTTATACCACATAATACCGTATAATACAATATAAAAAATAAAACATCATATTGTGACAACTGTGATATTGATAGGTACTATCGGTTTTATAATTTATAAATTTGAATGGTAATTGGTAAAACAAAAAAAAAACTGTTAAGTTAAAAATTTTTAAAATGTACAGAGATAAGTTTTATTATGAATTATTGTATAATATGATCATTTCATACCTTATATAAATGTGCAAGTGCTAATTATATATTGTTAAAAGAAAAACTACAAGTTTTTAATTATCTATAAATTGCACACAAAAAGTCAAAATATTTTAAAAGTATTTTCTTAATAATAATGCTTATATACATATTTAGTGAAAATGTAAATTATTTAAGGTTGCCTATTTATTTTTCATCACAATAAAAAAATAAAATCATTGTAACATTCAGAAACGATCAACCGTAGAAACATTCAAATGCATTTGTAATTTACACGATCTCTTTACTATTTCATAGTAGTGTAAGTTATTCTGCACTCGGGTAAAAGTATTTTTACACTCGCTTACCCAAATTCAAAATAAATAGGTATTAAGATAAAACGTTCAAAAACACTAAGATAGGTACCTACTACTATGTCGTGTTGTTGTAAGACGGAAGTAAGAGAGAGATGTTATTATAAACCTACAACAAAATGTATTCCTATAATTTGTTGTCCACTGCTATGAACTGTGTTTGGCTTGGTATTTTGCTAAAATGTTATTTTATATGAATTTGGATTCTATAACAACTTACGAATTGATATTCGAAAATAAATGATTTTTAATGAGCACACTGCACGTGTACACTACACGAATAAACCGATTTTTCTCTATTATTGTAATGCTATCGAGTGTATTATTTTTTAGACATAATTTAACCTTTTTGATATGGGTTTGAAAGTCCACACATATATTTTTCGTTTAAATACGACCGGAAACCGAACATTATAGATTATCGTGTTTACGAATACATTAAGCTTGTAAAAATGTGTTAATAACTATGGGTCAATACTGAATAGAGTGTATCTAATCAGTAAAATATATCGTCTTGTTAACCAAATGTTAACAAAATATTTATCGTAGAATAAAAATAAAATAATGATTGTGTTATTTATCTATAGGCATTACTGCAGGAGAGGTCGAGGGTTAAGATTCGAAAATTCGTGTCTGCTCATCGTATTGTGTATTGATGCGTTTTGCCTGTGTGCGTTTCGTGTGGTGTAGACGCCTATATGCGTACTGCGTAATGCGTAGGTATTATACGATTGCGTACGAAAATGAGTGCAACGTTGCCAACATGTACAATTAAATTAAATTAAATTTAAAATTATAATAATATAATTTAAAAAAAAATCATTATTATGCTATAGCCAATTAAAAACAATATAAAATATTTAGGTTGTAACGTATGTTACATCATTACGTTTATTTTATAAACATCATAATATGCACAATAGGCATATCATATGTTAGCTATAATATATTAATATTAAGCCCCTTCAGTTTAGGTGTCACTTATATATATTATGAATCTAAGGCTCCGGCCAATATCGCTATGTAAGAAAAAGGCAGTTCGCCGCGATTCCATCATGCACACCTGAACTCCGTACAATTCTACATTTTTGGTAACTTTGTAGGTAAATTGTAAGTAATAATAAATGTGTGAGTATTTATAATAGTTTAGACCAATCGTTATTTATTAGTAATATTAAGATCCTAATACCATTCGTGCTCCCGAGCTACGGTAAAAATATATTCAAAAGAACTAATTTCTTCCCTGAATATCTTATATTTAACGAGTCATCCCCGACCACGTTACAAAGTATTTAAAGTACAATAAAAATACACATTATTATTTATAAGTTATAAATTAAAACGTTGGTATCGATAGCCAGTCCCTGATGAAAAAAATTTATTTCATTTGAAATAATAATAATAATATAATTTAATAAACCATTTTTATAGTCAACTAAAAACTTAAGTTATACAGAATATATTGACATATATATAAGTTATAAATAAATACCTTGATATCGATAACCAGTCTCTAATACAAATTCGACATTTAATCTTATCTCATACCTAGTATTTTATGGATTACTAAAGTCTCAAGAACGTTTATGAATTTCTATCAAATATAAGCAATCGTTTCCTAAAATAAGTTTTATTACAAATTTTCACGCTTTTGAACAACGGCAACGTTACACTAAGTATTGGTATCCGTTTTTTACGAATCAGTTGGTTATCAGTAGCCGTCGTAGCAGGTTGTCCTCCGTGCTCTGATTACCGTAACATATATACTTCGTAACCGTTTTAACATGCCTCCAAATAGGGGTCGCGGGTCTCCCCAAACCCGCATTCTACAACACGCTCCAAGAAAGAGAACAAATGAAGCTCCACTTACTCCACCCTTTCAAAGCAAAAACAAATTTGCTCCGCTTCAAAACATCGACGACGAACTTGATCAAGACGGCGCTTCCACAAACGACAACGCACAAGACGCCCAGGTTAGTCCCAAAATACCGCCAATTTACGTCTACAATATCTCAAATTACGAATCATTTCACACTTCTTTATCTAATCAAACTTTTGACGAATTCTCGGTCACACATACAAAAAATTCATTAAAATTAAACCTAAGCTCAATCGAAGATTACAGATCGATTACAAAAAGTTTCAACGAATCTAAAATTCAATATCATACCTACCAATTTCAAACTGAAAAACAATTATCAGTAGTCATCAGGAACCTCCCAATTCCGATAACAGAGGAAATGATTTTCAACGAACTGAAAGAACTTAACTTCGAAGTAGATACCGTAACACGTCTCCAAAACCGTTATAAAAATCCTATTCCAATTGTCGCCGTTCTCCTCAAAAAATCGTCACCGAACATTTACTCTTTAAATAGATTATTACACTGTGTAGTTTCCGTAGAACCAAGAAAGCCATCAACTGGCATCCCTCAGTGTACAAACTGCCAAAGATTCTCACACACTAAAAAATTTTGTCATTTACCGCCCAGGTGCGTTAAATGCGCGGGCGACCATCACTATACCCAATGTCAAAAAATTCTAGAAACTCCTGCTTAATGCGTCAATTGCAACGGTGACCATCCAGCTAGTTACAGAGGCTGTACATTTTATAAAGATATAACAAAAAACAAAAATAAAACAATCGCTAATCCTCGTCATAACAATAATTATAGCAACGCAATACCTAAACCGGCTAATCAGCACGTATGTACTAACAAAGATAACACTAATGATCATTTTACGTATTCCTCAGCATGCAAAAATAACTCCAACAGTAATTCAACAAACAACGCAGATAGCGGCAACGCCTTCATGAAAACGCTCCTACCACTTATAAACACTTTCATCACTCAACTCATGCAGAAAATAATCGAAAATCTGCCCGTCATCATAAATAGCCTAAATCAAAACACTCGTGGTTCCCCATAACGCAATTTTACTAAATTGGAACGCCAACGGTATTAAATCTCAAAGGAACTCTTTAATGACATTTCTTAACCATCATAATATTGACATAGCTTGCATAACCGAAACACATCTGTCTCACACGGACAAAATTAAATTCCCCGGCTACATAATGTACCGCGCGGATCGTAACGCACCTGCACGCTCTATGGGCGGCGTAGCAATACTGATACGCAACAAAATTAAACACCAACATTTCCCAATTCCTGTTCTTCAGAGCTTAGAAGCCACTGCAGTGCTAATTAATTTCAATAATCGATCTATTCTAATCGTCAGCGCTTATCAACCACCAAGCCACACAATGCACATCGCCGATTACGACAAATTAATGAACCTACACAATAACATTATAATGGCCGGTGATTTAAACTCGAAACATACTAATTGGGGTTGCCGTGTCTCAAATCCAAACGGTATTAAACTACAAAAATACATATCTACCTCTGCATGTATAGTATCTGCACCAAGCTCACCAACTTATTTTCCTTCGGATATGAATAGACTTTCTGACATACTAGACATTCTAGTAATCAAGTCTATTCAATTCAACGTCACACAAGAATCCCTCTGTGAACTCGATTCAGATCACAATCCAGTAATAATACATTTAAATTCTACATTGCAATTTTACCGCTCAAATGTCTCACTTTTCAAAGGTAAACCAAATTGGTACACTTACTCAGACTATATAAATAATAATTTAATTATTCCAAAAAATATAACTACAGTCTTAGCAGCAGACAAAATTGCCGAACACTTCACCGAAGTCGTTACTAATGCTGCACGGGCGTGCTCGGTCACTTCACCCCAAAATCCAATTCAAAAAAATCACGGTGCACTACCACTGTTCATATTGAGTTTAATCCAACAAAAACACATCGCCAGACTCGCTTGGCAAAACCAGAGAAACCCAGCAGCCAAAACAACATTAAACAAGCTTACTAAACAAGTGCAAACCGCCCTGCAACAATTCCGCGTAAATTCATATAGCAAGTTCTTGTCAAATATTCATCAAAACGACTCTAGCCTATGGAAAGTCACAAAAAATCTTTTAAACCAAGAGACAAATTGCATTCCTTCTCTTCGCACTCCAACTCGTCTTATAATTTCTGACGCTGATAAATGCAAATTTTTTTCGGAAAACCTCTCGAATACTTTCTCCCTGAATCAATACGCACACAACTCTAATCATCTTAGGGTTGTAGATGTTCTGAGATCACCAAACTACTCGGTACAAAATTCAATCAATTTTGCTACACCGGGTGAAATTAAAACAATAATCAAAAGGCTACCTAATAAAAAATCTCCTGGCCACGACAACATCACGAATCTTATGTACAAAAAACTTCCTAATAAGGCAATTATGTTCATGACTTCCCTATTTAACTCGCTCCTTCGCCTTGGTCACTTCCCGGATAACTGGAAAAAAGCAATCATAATACTTATAAAAAAACCCGGGAAAGACAAATCAGACCCCGACAGTTACAGACCAATTAGTCTGCTAACCTCGTTATCTAAGATTTTCGAAAAAGTCATCCTCTCGAGACTGCAAAATTATCTAAGCTGTACAGACACAATTCCTAAATTCCAATTTGGTTTCAAAGCTCATCATTCTACTACACAGCAACTCATGCGCATAACTGAACATATAAGCAACTCATATGAAAAACACTGTCACACGGGTGCCGTTTTCGTTGACATTTCAAAAGCCTTTGATAAGGTTTGGCATCATGGGTTGTTGTACAAACTCAAAATCATCAACACACCAAATTACCTATTCAACTCCCTAACTTCGTTTCTATCTAACAGGCAATTTTCTGTTAAAATAAATGACAACTTTTCTTCTTTCCAACCAATCGTAGCTGGCGTCCCACAAGGATCTATACTCGGCCCAACATTATTCAACATCTACACATCCGACATCCCGCAATCACCGCACACAAACATAGCCCTCTTCGCGGACGATACTGTCATCTACTCTGAATCTCGCAACCCAGAAGCAATATCTACACACCTACAAAACCACTTAAATACATTATCTGTCTGGTGCAAGAACTGGAAAATATCGATTAATCCATCAAAAAGCGTAAGTGTATTATTCAGTCTACGCCGTAATCCTACTCCACCACCGCTAATTTTTAACCACAAACCAATCTCATGGAAGCCATCCGTCAAGTACCTTGGTGTAACGTTGGACAAAAGATTAACCTGGTGGCCACACCTCTCATCTAAACTTCAACAAGCCTATCGACGTTTAGGGATGCTCTTCCCTATCTTAAACAGAAAGTCTTCCCTACAAAAAAACCTTTCCCTACTTATTTATAAGCAAGTACTACGTCCATTAATCACTTACGCCTGCCCTATTTGGGGTAATTGCGCACAAACTCATCTCAAAAAACTGCAGATATTTCAAAACAAAGTTTTAAGAACGATAACAAACGCTCCATGGTTCGTAAGAAACTCAAACATACACAAAGACCTCAAAATTTCCACTATTCAAGACCACATCAAGCTCATGGCTGTGAGCTTCTTCGAATCCATCCATAGGTCAACAGGCTCAATGCACTACCACATCAACATCAGACCACCTCCACAGCACCGTCTCAAATGAGGTCGCCCGCATGACCTAATTCCTCAAGACACTATCTAACTTAATTCTCTAACTACTGTTATCATCTAACGTAAAATTGTAACTTATTTATTTATCGCACTTAATACGCCAAAATGTATTTTATCTTTCATCTCTAGGTATAGATAGCGTAAGCTAGGAGTACCTTATTGTAATAAAAATAAAAAAAAAAAAAAAAAAAAAAATATTGTGGTATTATAAATGTAAAACTAATAATATTCAACCCTTCAAAAAGCCAATCGCTTTGATCTCGAAACCCATTTAATGAGAACAATTCAAAAACT
The DNA here is from genome assembly GCF_005508785.2 of Acyrthosiphon pisum. Taxonomy (NCBI): domain Eukaryota; kingdom Metazoa; phylum Arthropoda; class Insecta; order Hemiptera; family Aphididae; genus Acyrthosiphon; species Acyrthosiphon pisum. The sequence continues at coordinate 2,238 of NW_021774344.1, read as the reverse complement.
ACCAAACTTTACAAAAATAGGTACCTACGTTTTTTGTCACCCAGTTTTGTACATTTTTATTTACTTACTTTAATATTAATGGCGATTTCACTGTTCACATTTAACATGATCATTTTTATAATATACTTAGAGCTTGTAAAACAATGAGCTCACACATCCAACAAAAAAAAAAAGCAGATAAGTTGATGTCGCTTTGCTGTACAGTAAGTTACAAGTGAAACACTGCAATGGATGATTGCTTACCTACCAAAAACAAATAACTCTATTGAATGTAACCAGAAATGAGTAAATAACTTGCAATCATGTATATTATATATCAGAGATGGGCAACTGGCGGCCTGCTGACCATTTTTCACTGTCCCATGCTACATTTCAATTTAATTTATAAAAATATTAAATTTTTAAATTTTTTTTTATTTTATTACATTATATTTATAAAATTATTAAAATCGATATAATTTTTATCGTAAAACATAGATATAAACCCTTATCTAGTATTGAACTATTAAATGTAAAGAATATTATATTGTTACTAGGGGTACCTACATACCTACAGTGGACATTAGGTTTTTTTTTTTGCTTTCTATGTTCTATGGCCCGCTAGATTTTCGCACATTCAAAATTGGTCCTCTAATAGCGTTGAGTTGTCCATCCCTGTTATACATTATATTATTGTACTTAATTGTGCTGGAATAGAGGCTTCAATTGTCTATTAGGGTCGTGTAATCCAACAACTTGGAATTTCATAAAAGCCCTTAAAAATCAACAGACGTTAATGGATATGCAGTTACATGAAATTAATAGTGGCTTACGTCTGAAGAATAAAAAAAAAAATCGGTTGAGTGAGATTGCGCGCGTTTTATCTTTTTGGGCATACGATTGCGCGCAGTGCCGAAATAACCCCGTTTACACCATGTCTTGTAATCATTTCTGATCCATATAAATCATAATGCAATCGGTTCGTTTTTGTGGCGTACCACTCTGCAGTAGTCTTACATATAAATTAATTCTCATTTCCACCAATAATAAAAATAATAGGCGTCACCTGATTGCGGCCCAAAGTAACCTTTGTCATTTTTGTCTATTCCGATTCCTGTCTATACCTATATATAATACCTAGTTACGAGATACTATTTTCAGTGGTTATTAAAACTAAATAAATATCCCGATTGCATCCGATACGTCGTACTTCGGGTATTAATATTTTTTTTAAAATGTATACAAATTAAAAATTAAAAAAAAGAAAATATATAATTTTGATTTCGTATAAATATTAAGTTATACTAGATAATTATCGTTATCTAGATAGTTCAAGTTATCCGTTAAATTACAATATTATACAATAAATCAACTATTTGTTAAACGACAAAAAATGTTCAATTTCTGAAAATAAAAATTAAAAACCCAGAGTTTTCGTCGCTAACAACAAGTGTTTAAAATCCATTCACATGGTAATTTGTAATATTTCAGGAAAAGTTTGAGATTGGTACCTATATTTACATACTTACATGTACCTACCTACATTTGTGTATTATACAAACTATAAGTATAATAGGAGTATAATGTGGTTGATATATTATATTATAATATACAGAATTATAACAACGGTTTTTTAAATATTTGATTTTGTTTTACACTTTTACTGATATATACTAAGAACACCTAATCATAATTATGACTGCGATCATTGGTTTTTAAGTACAAAATCAAAGTGTGTACCTACTCTGTACGAATATTTATCAAGTGTATTAAGTATATTTTAGGTACCCTTATTAAGTACCTATAAATAAGATATTTAACTAATCACAACAATAAACAATTTACTACCAGAATGTAATTTAATAAAAGTATATAGCACATATTTTTATAGCTATTGTTCAATTATTAATGTGCCCAAAGTACCCTTGTTGAAAAAATATTTTTATTTATATTCATATTATAATCGATTAAATATTCAACGTTTAATTATATTGAATTAATTACAATTATTATCCAGATAAACAATGATGATTTACTGTTCACTTTATAATTGTAAATATAAAAATTATTATTGGTATAATATTTAAGCCATGATTGGTACCTACCTACAGTTTTGTTTGTTATGTTAATTAATATGATTACTATAAAGTATATGTTTGAATGAAGACTGCTACAACAATTTTTTTTCAAACAATAATTAATATTTTTAATATACCTGTCCCATTATACCTATAGGAAAACAGTGCACCAACGTGAATC
>NW_021774343.1:0-1585 GCF_005508785.2 Acyrthosiphon pisum | reverse complement strand
CCTTCCCAATAGTGGACACTTCTAAATTCCCCGTCAAAAATGTATGTGCATAATAGGCGTTATAACCTCTTAATAGTGGACACTCCCAATAGTGGACGTGGACACAATAAACTGGTACCAAATTAAAAATTACCTCTCATAAATGGACACAATACATGTACACATCGAAAACGTTTAAGTAATAAGTAATTGAGGACTATATTTCTATAGATAATAATATCCTTACAGAAGACAATACATTAATAATATCATATATAGTCAATTGTAATCTAGACAATTTGAGTGAAAAGAAACCGAACAACCCGAAGAAGAAGAAGAAAAATACGAGTCGATATACAATGTAACGTTTGAAGAAGTTTGGGAAATAATAAATAATTTAAAAACATATTTTAAAAATACAGAAGATGAAATTGCATTATCAACGGTAGCCAATTTACAAATTCATTGTGATTTCAGAGTAATTTCTCGCAAATGTCCACTAAGTAGAGTTTTTCTCAATAGTGGACAACTCTCTATAGTGGACATTTTTTAATTCCCCGTGGCTGTCCACTATATAGAGGTTTCACTGTATAACTTTCTTTTTAAATTTTTATGACGATATTTAAGTAGGTACCTACCTATTTGTTAAAATCTAAATATTATATTTTTTTAACTTTATTAGTTTATTAATATTCAAATTAACAATTTGATATTTTAAAAATTATAAAAAATGTAACCACTCGACTTAGTTATTTGTTTTTACAATCAAACGCTTTCTAAAAATCAGCTTTAATGACATTTTCAAGAAAAAAATTAAATCAGATTTTTTCAGTATTCAAAATAAAAATATAAATTGTTATATCATACGTGGAGCACACGATTCAATAAATTATGTTTATAAAAAAAAAAAATTAAAAAATATTGATTTTAACAAAAGTTATTCCATTTGTCAAATTTTTCCATTACAGCCTATGCACAGATCGATATTACATAGTACACTCAGTTTATCAATTAAAAACCTTTTCTCAAATTTAAATTTCGCTTATTGACACAAAGCTAATACCCTTATTAGTTAACGAAGGTTCCATAAATAATTTAAACAATTTGATTACACTTAACACGTCATAGACAATAATAATATATTGTAACAATATAATATGTAGTGTATAAGTTTGATAATTATTTTCACATAATTTAATATAATATAATATTATCGTCACGATCAACGTGTACCTACACTTTAAAATGGGGTTCATTTTTTAAAATGTTGTTTCGCACGACGGGCCGTGGATGTAATAAATGAAATATAATTTTGAAAACGATCAAATGAGGCATTTATGACCTTTTTGAGCAAAAATGTTTTATGACAATTTAACATTGAAGACTTATAGTGCATTAGGTAAATTTTATAAAAATGAATACAATAGTGAATTTCAATTTAACAAAATTTAAAACAACTTTTTATATTTTATTCAAAAGATATGACAAATAAAGTATACTATATTAGTATACAAGGTGTAACAGAAAAACAGAAAGACTTGACGAAAAAAAAATGCCACTACTTAAACGTATGAAAAAGTTGTTAAAATTATATGATTAGTAAATA
>NW_021774342.1:0-1489 GCF_005508785.2 Acyrthosiphon pisum | reverse complement strand
CTTGACAATGACGTATTTTATGTTGTGTGCAGTGCACAGAGTACACAGTAAATTTGAGAAGATGTATCAGATTTGATTTTGTATATATCATTATTTGATGGGTTTCCATCCCGTTGGGAGAAATTTGTAAGCATCTTAAACCATCTTGAACTACCTACAAAGCATTTTATCAAACATGTCACTTTTAGATGGTTAACATTACAAAATGCAGCTGAAAGACTATTACAAAACTGGAAAGGAATTGAAAAATATTTTTTAACGTTTACCAAAAGAAAAACAAGCTATTTTAAGTACCAGAAATTTATTAAAATGAAGTACATAAAATATAGAAATTTACTTACTACTTTAATAATTAAAGCAAAAAAAATGCATTATCAAGCATTTTTTTAAAAAATATAAATACAACCCTAAAAAAAATATGGCAACTTACCAATGAGATTGCAGGTAAACCAATAAGCAAAAATATAATTATAAATGAAATTAAAAATAATGATTACATATTATTAAAAGATAGTATAAATATTGCAAATGAATTTAATAAATATTTTATTAATGTAGGTAATGAAATTGAAAATAATATACTAAGAAATAATTTTAAGAAAGAAAGCTGGAATAATCTAAATTCTAAATGTCATGTAAGAGATTCAATTTTTCTAACTCCTATTACTCGTGACGAAATAATAAAATATATAAAAAAAAATTAAAGACCACTCTACATTTGTTGAATATGGAATCACAAAAATATTGCTGATAGTTTGTCCCTCCCTCTAATGATATTATTTAATTTATCTATGTCTTCTGGCACATATCCAACTTATTTTAAAAAATGTATGGTTACTCCTATTCATAAACAGGGAGATAAACTATTGTGTAGTAATTATAGACCAATCTCCCTATCATTAACCTTGTCTAAAATCTATGAAAAATGTATTGAATATAGAATTATAACATTTCTAGACAAAAACACATTTTTTTCTAATAACCAATTTGGGTTTCTCAAGGGAAAATCTACAAGAGATGCCCATTTTTTTCTTAATAAGTATATGCATGAACATCTTGACCAAAATAATAAAATATTAGGTATATTCCTAGATATTAAGAAGGCATTTGATTGTGTGAACCACCAGTTATTACTTAAGAAATTAAATTATGATGGAATCCGAGGTATTGCAAATAAACTAATTAGTTCATATCTAAGTGATAGACATCAAATAGTCAAAATTAATGATAAATTAAGTCAGTCTTTGTCAGTCAACCATGGTGTACCTCAGGGAACAGTCTTGGGTCCGATATTTTTTATTCTATATATATAAATGGTTTACTTAATATTAATACAGAAGCTGAAATTATGTGTTTTGCTGATGACACAGTTATTCTTATACATGATAAAAATATAGAAGAATTATATATTAAAGCAAATGTTATTTTTAATACTGTTAAATCATGGTTTAATAACAATCTTCTTGAGTTAAATCTAAATAAAACCAAA
>NW_021774341.1:0-886 GCF_005508785.2 Acyrthosiphon pisum | reverse complement strand
ATCGTCCGTACGGCGGAGGAGAACCCAGTATACATCGGGAAGGCGTCAAAGCACGGACCTTCGGGTCCACGACGAGCCGGATTCTCGGCCGCGCGGGCTCTCGGGCCCGCTGGCCGTGCATCAACGGTGAACGCGGTGATCCCGCGGCAAACGGTGTGGGTTTTCGGAATCGTCTGCAGACGACTTAAGTACCGGGCTGGGTGTTGTACTCGGCAGAGCAGTTACCACGCTGCGATCTGTTAAGACTGCCCTTTGCCTCGGGGGTTCGTCTTGTCGGTTGGACAGGACCCCCAGTGACCGATGCGTGAACGGATCGGCCCACCGGTCGCGTTCCACGCGGCGGGCGCCTTTTTTTTTCAATTCCTAATCGCCGTACCACTACGCACCGACATAGGATTAATTTGAGACGATTTTTTTTAACGCGTCCTCCGGGCGCGGTTTTTTTTTCAACTCCGCATCGCCGTGCCACTACGCACGGTGATGGTCATTTTTTTTTAAAATTCGGCTACCGTGCCACTACGCACGGTGATGGTCATTTTTTTTTAAAATTCGGCTACCGTGCCACTACGCACGGTGATGGTAATTTTTTTTTTAAAATTCGGCTGCCGTACCACTACGCGTTGACATTGGTGTGCCTCGAGACGAATTTCTAACCGACGGCCGTCGACCGGGCACCGTTTTTTTTTCAACTCCGCATCGCCGTACCACTACGCACGGTGATGGTCATTTTTTTTTAAAATTCGGCTACCGTGCCACCAACTACCCTTGGCATTGGTTTCGCTAGATAATTTCAGTCGTCTCGATCGTTTGAGCTCGGCATTGGTTTCGCTAGATAATTTCAGTCGTATCGATCGTTTGCCCTTGGCATTGGTTTCGCTAGATAATT
>NW_021774340.1:0-811 GCF_005508785.2 Acyrthosiphon pisum | reverse complement strand
AAGATGACCGAAATCGGCCGTTTAGAGGAAGTAAAATTCATAACAAGGTTTCCGCTCCCGGTGGTGCGAGATTGGCGCTCAACCGGGGAGAGCCGCTCGCGCGGCCGCCTCCGGTCGTCCGCCCAAGTTGTGACGGCAAACAGTCACGGGTTCTCGCGTCGTCAAACGGCACGTCCCCGTCCGCCCGCCGCGCGAGAGCGCGGCCGGGCCGGCTGAGAGTCCACGAGACCTCTCCGGCTTCCGAGAAGCGGACGCGGGCGGTCACCGTACGGGCGGAGCGCGGACCGCAGGCTGCCGTGTAATTTAAGAAACAAACAACCGATACGTTCCGACCTCAGATCAGGCGGGACTACCCGCCGGATTTAAGCATATTAATAAGCGGAGGAAAAGAAAACAACCGTGATTCCCTTAGTAGCGGCGAGCGAACCGGGAAAAGCCCATCGCCGAATCTCGCCGCGCACTTTTGTGTCGCGGCACGTATGAGAGTTGTGGCGTACGGGCCGGCCTCGTTGCCGGGGCGCACGTGACGGTCCAAGTCTCCCTTGAACGGGGCCATGGCCCGCAGATGGTGCCAGGCCAGTAGAGGCCGTCACAGCGTTCCGGGATCGGACCGCGCCTTCGAGTCGGGTTGCTTGAGAGTGCAGCCCGAAGCGGGTGGTAAACTCCATCTAAGGCTAAATACGGCCACGAGACCGATAGTTTACAAGTACCGTGAGGGAAAGTTGAAAAGAACTTTGAAGAGAGAGTTCATAAGAACGTGAAACCGCTCGGTTGATAAGACGGACAGAGCTCGCGAATCCCCGCCGGGCGA
>NW_021774339.1:0-1252 GCF_005508785.2 Acyrthosiphon pisum | reverse complement strand
TCCGTTCGGGAATCGACTTTCACCCGAGATGACTGATAGCTAGACACTCAAACTCAGAATTCGACTTTCCGAATTCAACACACACACTCCAGAACCCGACATACACGCCCGGGGCGTCGTCTGCGATCCTCGGATTGCCTACCTGGCTGGCTGTGTCGTACGATCGACTTGAATCGCCTGACTTACGACTAGACACTTTTCCAAGTTCAAAAATTACAGCTTAACCAGTGCTGCCAACACAACAAAACACAATACCCGACGACTCCGCCTTCCCGCCGCAGGCTGGATCAAAAAACCCAGCCCGAGGCGAAACGACAAAGATGCACCACCGCCCACACGGTCTTTCCGCCGCAGGCGGGATGACAAACGCCGGAATCTAGTTAAATATATAAAATGTAATTTTTTTTACCACTGGTTTTTTTTTAAACAGAAATACATCAGGGTTTCCCAAACTTTTTTTATTGTGCAGCACCTCATTTGAACCAAAATTTCTCAGAGTGCCCTTCCACCAGTTAACAAAATATTATATACGATCGTGTATTTCACGGCGACGGTCAGTTAATCTGTCATTCAGTGAAGAAAAATCACAAGTGAAGACCCGTGACGGTTCAATCGGGTTTTACCACCAAAGCGCCATAGATTTCTGTTTAGTCATCTCGCACAGATTAAGTTGGGTAACAAAATAATGGAACTTCATATAGCAGGTGGCTCCTCGATTGAGTAATTTATTAAACATACGAATGCGTGACTACGGTTATAGATTTAAAGTATAACAACATTATTGTCACGCAACATAATGCGCATAATATATTTTTCAGCCTTTTAACCATTCATTGTATAAAATATGCCAAGGCAACTGTAACATTTCATAATAATTATATACCATGTGTTTTTGTATACACATTTATTATTAACGAAGAAGAACTACGCGCTTAAACTTAATTCGCACTTCTTAAAACTCAATAAATTTGTAGGTCAGTACATAAATAAAAGGACTACGAAAATGCATATTATAATAATATGATAATTTATTGATTTTAGTATGTGCTGTACGGTGGCATAGAATCGAATTATTTTCAGGGGTGGAAACCGCCCATCTAGTGCTTGTGTTTTGTATGGGTTTAAAACGTGCTTGATATTTAATGATATATATAGAGATGTTAAAATACGGTATTTTATTTTTGTTTTGTATAATACCGTATTATACAGGTATTATACCAGTATTATACCGTATAGAACCTTGCAGTACCTT
>NW_021774338.1:0-771 GCF_005508785.2 Acyrthosiphon pisum | reverse complement strand
CACTTACCCACTTTTTTTTTAATTTTTTTTTATTTTTTTTGTGTCTGTGTACACGATTAGTAGTCGAAATAATGCTACGATTTTCAACTTCAGTATCTTGTTCGATCAGAAAGTGAATATCGTTGGTGCATTGGGGAGGTCAAAATTTAAATTTCCCAGTAGTTTTCAAAAGCGCCGGGAAAAACAAAAGAAAAATTAAGGAAAAACGGGAATTTTTACGCAAAATCGATTTTTAACAAAATCGATTTTGGTTTTTGGTGTAACTCTAAAACAAATGACCGTAGATATATGAAATTTTCACAGGTTGTTTATATTTGTATTTTCTATACACGGTAAAATTTTGAAAATATTTTGATTTATTTTGAGCTCTTTACGGACATTTTCATTTTCCATTTTTTTTTAGTTTTTTTTCTAAAAATATCAATAAAATTTTATTTGTTGGATAAAAAAGCTTGAAAATATAATAGAAGGCTCCTAGTATATTGTTTCAAAGGCAGATGAAAAATATTAAAAATCGTTAGTCACAGTTTTTTTTTATAAGCATTTAAAGTTCAAAAAATGACAAAATATGGAAAAATCACGAAAATTTGCAAATTATTTCGAGTTAGAAATTCATAAAAATTTTTCTTTTTAAATCTAAGATATGAAAATGTAATACAAGATTCCTTATAAGATTATCTACCTTTATCAAACAAAAAATATCTATAAGAAAGTCAAATTAAATTTTTATGATCGTTTGAAATTCAAATTTTTACAACATTGGATATTCAC
>NW_021774337.1:0-945 GCF_005508785.2 Acyrthosiphon pisum | reverse complement strand
GAAAATTATTTTAAGATTTTTTAGTGCTAACAAATCTAGACTAATTAGCAGGGCTCGTAAGTTCATGCATCTGCATGTTTTTTTGCTACACAGGAAAACATGCTAGCTGAGATACAAATCCATTTCATAACAATAGTAATAATAATATGAAGTTTGATAGTGCATGTTTTTGCATGTTTTGGGTGTAAAGGCATATTTGGCATATAGTCGATTTTTTACAGTCGTTAGTGCATATTATTCCATAAAAATATTTGAAATGTTTCTTGTTTCTTATTTACTTTCCTGTTTACAAAATTATAGTTTTTTGATTTATTTTTATTCAGTGAGCGTGTGACTACCTAATGTCCTAGTACCTACATACTTATTTAGATTTTATGCGTTTTACGAAATATCGCGGAAACAGTGTAATCGCTACCACTACCATCCTCCACCATATAAAATGGCAGCTTCTCACCAACCAGCATTTATAATTTTGTACATTGCTACACTCTACAGTATAGTTTTCTTACACTCGCCGATGAGTTTACTCGGATGAGTCTTATGCGTTTATCCATTCAATTTCCTGTTTTAGTGTTTTCATGTGAGGTATAGGTAGGTTACTACTGTACACATTATTCATATTTTATTTTAACAATGCCGAAAGAAAAACAAACAGTTGCGGGCCGTTTGCAAAATTTTGTGGGGGAATTTGAATTTTTTTAAATTTATGGATTAATTCTTATTATTTTAAAACTTTTTCATGATTTTTTTTACATAATGCATATTTTGAGTGCATAATTTAAAAATGTTAGAGCATATAAATGCATATTTTCGAACTTTTTTGTGCATATTTCAATGCATATTTTGACAATTTTTAGTGCATGAATGCATGCTTATTCATGCATTTTTTAGTGCATGAAGTAACGAGCCCTGCTAATTAGTAATTATTATTTATTATATTGATTT
>NW_021774336.1:0-741 GCF_005508785.2 Acyrthosiphon pisum | reverse complement strand
GGGTTAATAGGTACAACACAGAAGGCTACAACTCATTTGCGCACATTTACCTTTTTTACAACTCAATTGCGCACAAAAACATAACTCATTTGCGCACAATTTATGAACAATAGAAACCTTTTTTCCAAGAAATTTATCCACGTATAGAGTGTACATAATCTGCGTACCTCCATATTTTCAATTGGGTCAACACTGAGAGTGGATAATAATTATTATAGTCAAACAACATTTTCCTTCAACCTTTAAAAGGCTTAGGACTTTTTGTCTCATCATATTCTGATGTTATAGACTGGCGGGTTTAAAAATATTGTTTTAGCTATTTATTTTAGAACAGCGTCCTTAGAAACATTATTCACAATTTTGTCAAATTACAATAAATTAGGTACAATCATTTTTACAAGTCATTAAAATTTACAAGTTACAATAAATTAGGTACAATCATTATTCATTTTTACAAAAGTCATTAAAATTTACAAATTACACAAATTACATATATATTTAATATTTATTGGTATGCGTTTGCGTCAAAAAAGGTTATAAGATCAATTTTTTTAGATTTGTAATCTGAGTATATTTTTTTCAAAAAAATTTTTTTTTTATATTTCTTTTCTACGGGTATTTTCTTTACTTTTTTTTTAATGAATTTATTTTTAAATCAGTGTCGACTTGAATTTCCATGAGTAATTGAATGATTTGGTGAATGTGAGGGCGGGGGCGTATAAAATTTACTATTGAAGTGCA
>NW_021774335.1:0-6962 GCF_005508785.2 Acyrthosiphon pisum | reverse complement strand
TATATACTTCCGTACACGATGGTATAACGCACAGCGTGTTTCGTTTCATTTGTCAGTGGGTTCCGTTTCCAACCCTCGCGAGCAATCAAAACAGCCTCTGTTTATCGTCTCGGCACTGCACAGCAGCCCCGTCATCCGAGGGTCGCACACGACATTATTATTATTATTTCATCCCGTATGCGGACGGTCACGGATGCGACTCCGGCAACTAATATACCGTATATTATATATATATTTTATAATTTGGTCGGTCTCTTTTTCTCCTCGCCCGTTCTCGGCGTATACGCTTTGATAACGAGCACTCGAGCGTGGTGTGTGTATGTGTGTGTGTGTGTGTATGTGTGTGTGTGTGTGCAGTGTGGGCGCTCGTATAATATCTGGTACACGATTAGACGGCTAGAAAAGAAAAAAACCAGGACGAGTCGTATATAATGTGTACGTGCAGGCTGATATACCCAATTGGTTACCGAGTTTCTACCCCGCTGGCCGAATTAAAGTACCCCCATACTGCTGTAGCACATAATTTATTTCACCGCGAACTTAAACTGCGATTTGTATATTATCTCGCTTAGCCAAATATTTATACCTACATAGTTGAAGATTTTAAGTTAGTTCTTAAAGTTTGATTTTAAGCAATTATTCGCTGTATACTATTGTATGTATAATCCGTATAAATAAACTATATAGTTTATCTGTAGATATACGTACATTGTGTTAAAGATACTTAACATTTCATACAACACATAACTAAACCGGATATAATACAATGTATCTTGTTTATTATCATTATTATATTATCCTGAGTATAAAACGAAAATTATACTTATACTATTTTTCTCGCTGAACCGATCGTGACGTAGGAATTACTTTCATAATACTTATTGGCGAATTTGGGGTAATTTCAATACCTATATATATTTCCAAAAGGAAACCAATTCGATAACTTCCGTATACGTGTATGTGTGCTGTGGCCTTTAGATTGCTCGCGATCGCCCCCAGTCTGAGACCTCGCGGGACGCTGCACGTATAGCACGTTTCCAAAGGGTTTTCGACCATGTATTACATATAATATATATCATCAAAGCGTGGACCGAACCATTATAAAATAATAATATATAAATTGTATTCTCTCGCCACGCGTGAACTCAGCCGTATACGAAACAATACACACGATTCGAATTTAAACGGCAGCCGATATGATACGATTATATTACTGCACTATGCATGTATTCCATTTTCATCGATTAAAATAATAATATGTCACATTTTGGACGGCCGAATATAATAATATATTATAATATTATAATATGTTTTTCGTATTTGTACGGTACGCATATATTATTTGCGGAAATAGATTTCACCAGGGCGTGAATATTCTTCAACAGAATCGTATTTAATCGACCGTGATTCCGGAATAATTTATTGTTTAAGTATATAAAAGCGCGTTGACCTAAAAATAAAGTTTGAAAATCTTACAGAGATATTTTCGTATTATTATTATTTTTTTTTTTTACAATATTTTGAGTAGTATATGATCGATAAGTGTAAAAAAACCTTACGGCCTATTATATTATATCGGTAAAGATTTTGGCGTTTAAAACTTTTTAGTGAATATGTTTTCAGGTATTGTACGCGAACATGATGTAATTTATTATGACGTGTAATATGTTTTATAGAAATATTTTTTGACGTATGCAACTTACCTATTTATTATTATGAGCTATACGATTGCCGATTTGTATTCCACACACGTATTAAAATATAATACGACCAGCAGCCGACCGTTGACGTGCACCGAGAGACTCACCTAAAACGTATATTTATGGGTAAAGCGATTTCAGACGTATAAAATGTATATAAATATATAGGCACGGTCGGCTGGCCGAACGACACGATATAAGGAGGAAAATTGTTTATTTTACTTGAATCATTTTCGCTCATATACCGACGATGATGTTATATATTATTACATCGCGTAGCAGTGCGTGTAAATGTCCATTTCGGAGACTTGCGCGTGTCCGAAGTGCTCCGGACGACGAGTTAACGTTCATATTGTGAACATCATGCTGTTTCACATACCTATATAGTATATATAATATTATAAAACCATCCGTCTCCTGCGGTTTTACCGAAATGCCGTAGTTGTCACGTGTAAGATTTTTTTTCGCGCGGGCAGTCACTCACGATAATGTACACACGAAACGAACGTAATAAAATTTAACGACAAGAATAAAAATCCGCAACAATAACGGACTTGTCGCGGAGTACAAGTATATATATTATAATACACGTATCCGCGGTATAAAATGAAAAGTTGAAAAAAAAATAAATAGCAAGCTGTCGTGTAATAATGAGTGCGAATTTATACTCTAAATTTAATGTACATGCGTAATAAAGATTTAACGACTTGTGCAGCGCGCGACGACACATATAACCTCTGTGACGAAGCTGCAATTAATAATAATAGGCGCGCGACGACGTTAACAAGTGGTTTTTTCTTTTCAAATGGGTATGTAGACACGGACCTACCTATACATACAGGGTGGGGCCACTATTTTTTACACATTCCCGTAACACGGGAAAACACGGTTAACCACTCTGTATAATATGCGTATGATGTAGGTACCTACATATAGTAGTTATATTATAGTTTCGTATTAATAGAGATTCGCGACAACCTAAAATCGTTGACGGAGAGGTATAACTATTTTAATAGTTAGGTGTGTATTATAGAATTGGTGCCACAGACGGTAGATATGTAAAAATTAATAATAATATAGTGTTTTTGGAATTTCAGTTTGGTTGATCTTCAGTTTAGTTTGTTTTTTTTTAAATCCTAAATAATAGACTCTGGCGTTAACAATAATAGTGATAATAATGTCGCCTATTAAGGCTGTCGGTATATTATTTTCGTTGGGGGAACAACCAACACGAAATAACACGGCAGCGCGACCGTGACCAATGCGCGCTTCAGAGATGACTTCTCTCGCAGTATAAATTATTATATACACACACACACACACACACACACACACACACACACACGTGCGAGAGAATTTAGTGGGCACCGTTTGTTTTTCTGATATCATCACGATCGGTATACATAAACGGCAGTCACGTCGGTCGTCTCCGGCCCGAGGAATATACGATGCGCGCACTCACTCACACACGCACTCACACAAACGACGGCTACTGCTGTGTAACTATTCATATGTGTATAATAATATAAATTTGTAGAAGAAGAATACGGAACATGGTCCAAAACGGATAATAACAATAATAAACGGTGTATGTTCGCCGGCGGAGACCACCACTCGATAATTTTCGAATTTGATCGTCGTGAACGAGACGCGTACCTCCCAATTATTATTATTAGGTAGGTAGGTTCATACGGATTTATCATAGATACTATGATGTTATATTACATATTATTTTACTCTTTTCGAGCGCTGTACAATTATTGTTATCGTCGTACCACTGGCTCCGCGGTGCGTGAGTCGGTAAAATATGGAAAAAATGTACAAAAAATGCGTAAAATCTCCGTAGTAGCATAGGTAGTATTAAATTATAATGTTGTACTGCTGTGAATTAATAATAATATAATAGTCATGGCCCCGACGACATAAAGCAGCGTATAACACATATCGTCGTCCGTCATTCCTACACATAATATATACCTACGTGAATTATATAGAACGAAACCGAAATAATAATAACAGAGTCTTTAGTGTGGATTTTTTCGGAAACGAACGCGTACACTACCATTTTCGCCAAACATTTAGAAAATTTGATTCCCGTCTCCAACAAAATAAGTTTGAAAACCACTGATTTTAATTTTTGGGCAATGTATGATCATTGATTATAAATACTATAAATTATAATCGATGGTATTATGTGCACCTAAGTATAATACTACGTCATGTAATAGTTTTCTGAATTTGTAAATAATTGCGAAGATTCTTCAATAGTAATATACAGTGATGATCGTTGCGGTAATGTTAATATTAGTAAACTGCAGTTTATTTTAATTATGTGACATTCTAAAAACAATGTTATTACTTATTAACCTATATGAATTACATTTTTATGGAATGCAACAATCTATATTATTACCAGCTACCAATATTAAATAACTCATATTTATACTGTTCACTTATACGTGACAAACATTTTTTTTAAATTAATAAATATCTTTTGATTATCTATATAGTATACAATTATATTATAATGATTATAACATTAAGTAACTGTCATATTGTTGTTCACGCATGCAAAATGCAAAATTGCGCTATTATACATTGTTTCCAGAAATATATAGCGGAAACGTCTTTTGAAAAATATACATTTTGGCGTAAACGGGCATCGATTCTTTTTCGTTTTTGGCGGAAACTATCCATGCCATACCTATTATAAGACTTACCTACCTATGATAATATTCACTAATTTCATATAATGTCGTGCGTACGGGCTGCGATATATATTATGTGTATAAACGCCATTGTCAAATGCCGGTAGACGTTAATTAAAAGTTGATCTTCTCGGTGTTTGTGTTGTGCGCTGCAGACCCTCCGAGGTCCGCGCACCAGACTGCGGCTATATCATCATATATATATATATACATACATATCCACACGCGCAGGTCGCGTCCCGTCCGCGTGTCCTACGCAAAGTTTTGTTTGTCCGCGTTTTACCTCCCATTAATTTGCCGGCTTATCTTGGCCCGCTCCGAACCGTCTTTTGTCCGCCGCCGACGCAAAACTCGGTCGTCGAGTGCCAACCGCCTACACTTGCGCCGGTGGTAGGGGTGGTGGTGACTAATTTGTGATCATCCTCCTCGCGGGGTATCGCGGCGTGCTCTTAAAACTACAAAGGTTCCTAGATTCTGCAGAGCGTATATAGGCGATAAAGTGTTATCCATGATATAATATCGGTTTTACCAGCAACTTTTAATAATTACTGGTGGACTTGTTTTTCATTACTCAGTAAAGTATTAAAGTAAACTGTACTAAACATTTCACAAACATAACTACAGCATCATAATATATAATATATAATAATATATATACCTATTTTATATTTTACGTAAACCAGATATCGATCACAGATTGTTTTTCCGGTACGATTTTTGAATTTCCCACTAGTTATTATAAAATAATATGTAGGTACCTCAAAAATCGCAAACGAGTTACGTGATATTATAATCATGCGATAATGATATATTATATTATATGCTAATCATGTTTGGGGTAAGCCGCAGATCACAATCGTTTTTCGACACTCGACTCGTGTACGTAATTTTTTTTTACATAAAAATAATAGTGTAGAGGTACCACCTACCTTCATATTTCAGTTTAAATTATTAATGAAAACATAAAGAATTAAAATTACAGCTGCTGTAGCTGCCTACGTATACTTCCTATATTATATTATAATAACAAGCCCGTTTATATACCAACACTTGTTACCGACCGACCCAACGTCGCGTGTGCCAGGTCCGAATTTTTTTTTCTAGTACGTGACACGACGGCGCGTGCATTTGATCTCTCTACCGATTAACGCTCGCACCGCGCACGATAAAGCGTTTACGACTTTCTACGTAGCGGACATGGCGACGCGTATAATATGTACGCCTATGATATTATGCGCATCGCATTTTTGTTTCCGTCGTCGGCGAATAAAAACCACCGAACAATACGCGTTTGGGACGATTTTGTCGAGACAGTGATATCGTAATCCGATTCGAGTATATTATAACATCGTGCCTACATTTAGGAGGTACCTATACCTAATATTTTCGTAGTAGATACCGTACAGCTGGTTGGTTTGCGGGACGTCAGACGTCACAAGACCGGCGATGGAGATGAAATTTCGCATTCCGCGTTAAAAATATACCCAACTATCGTGGTTCTTTTCACTAATCAACTTCTCCAAGCCCTAATAATAATATTCGTAATATTATTATATCCGGACGCACTATTTCAATCATTGGCAATGTGGATTTGAAAAATAGAAAATATTCCTTTGTTATACGAGCGTTATTATTGCTTCTGACTCTGAGTTCATATTAATTTTATCTTTTATTCTTGCGTTGTCGCCCCTGTCTATCATAAAATAATAAACTTTTAGCGCTCGATCTGTATATTAAATGCACGTCTTTCGACCAATACATAAACATATATTATGGGTCGTATAATATATTTTTGTATATGTGTGTGTGTGTTTATGCCCTTACATTTATTGTTAATACAACTATAATACCGTCCTTATATTATGTTCGCTAGCTATACTCTCTTCAGTTATAATTGATACTCATTACGCTTTTATCTTCTCAGTAACGTTGTTTGAGTGATTTGAGATGAACTGGAAATAGATCACTCTCGTATAGAATTGCAACCATATACTTACCTACCAATCTTATAAAGATTTTATAAAGATCACTATAATAATATATGGGTCTTGTACTTTTAAATAACAAATGAAATGTTTTTTCAACGCGATGGTGCTATATTTTTCACAAACTGCGCGGATATCAAATATTCAAGTCCTCTGACCACGTTTTCACTTAATTACTAATTAGTATATACTTCGGCACTTTGCGGTGTACATTTATTGTATTAAAACTTTCGACACTATATCCTTTGACTTCGACCGTGGTGAGTTTTCCATGAATAACTCAATGTAAAAGTCTCAAACCGTTCATTTCTAGATTGACAAATATTCCCCATTGTCGGATTTCAAGGTAAAACATGGAGCACCAGATATTCAAAATATTTTTAAAATTCAGTTAAACACTCATTTGGAAACTATTTTAGAAGCTTTTTTTACATTATACTTCTTTATTTTTTATAATAAATTTAGACACGCGCAGTTCTTGATAGCCGCTGCAGGTAGTTGGTCTCCTTTCGGTTCAGAATATCCGGGATTACATTATGTCTAACAAATCGACTAGACATCCAGAATTC
>NW_021774334.1:0-1000 GCF_005508785.2 Acyrthosiphon pisum | reverse complement strand
TTCGTCCCAAATTTGTACTTAAAATGACTATAAAAATAAACTGTGTAAATGTATTTTTTAAATTTTTTGGTAACAGAATTAATTACTTATGTGGGAATCTTGTTTTAAATTTTTAATTCTTAGATACAAAAATTGAACATTTTATAAATTTTTAACTACAAAATAATTTTTCAAATTAAAATTTGATTTTAAATGCTTATAAAAAAAAATTGTGCCTATGTATTTTTAATATTTTTCAACTGATATTGTAACAATATATCAGGAGCTTTGTATTAAATTTATACACTTTTTGGCCCAACAGATAAAACTTTATTGATATTTATAGAAAAAAAAACTAAAAAAATTTAAAACTGAAAAGTCCGTAAACAGCTCAAAAAGAGTCAAAATATTTTCAAAATTTTATGGTGAATAGGAAATGCTAATATAAACATTCAGTAAAATTTTTATGTATCTGCAGTTATTCGTTTTTGAATTACAACAAAATAAGGAAATCGCTACATGAGAAATCGAGTGAATATCCAATGTTGTAAAAATTTGAATTTCAAACGATCATAAAAATTTAATTTGATTTTCTTATAGATATTTTTTGTTTGATAAAGGTAGATAATCTTATAAGGAATCTTGTATTATATTTTCATATCTTAGATTTAAAAAGAAAAATTTTTATGAATTTCTAACTAGAAATAATTTGCAAATTTTCGTGATTTTTCCATATTTTGTCATTTTTTGAACTTTAAATGCTTATAAAAAAAAACTGTGACTAACGATTTTTAATATTTTTCATCTGCCTTTGAAACAATATACTAGGAGCCCTCTATTAAATTTTCAAGCTTTTTTATCCAACAAATAAAATTTTATTGATATTTTTAGAAAAAAAACTAAAAAAAAATGGAAAATGAAAATGTCCGTAAAGAGCTCAAAATAAATCAAAATATTTTCAAAATTTTACCGTGTATAGAAAATGCAAATATAAACAACCTGTGAAAATTTCATATATCTA
>NW_021774333.1:7301-8372 GCF_005508785.2 Acyrthosiphon pisum | reverse complement strand
CTGCGGTCTGAAGTACTGACTAGGTATAACGCATTTACACACAAACACCTCTCAAAACACCCCAACTTTGAGGAGTTGTATCTCGTCAACGGATAAACGAAAAATGAAAATTTAAACGTGATAATTCATGAGAAAAAAAGCCTTACTAAATTATGAAATTTTTAGTATGGGTTGCCATTTGAAAATCAAAAGTTGATGGTGGTTTACCTAATAAATATAAGGGTGAAAACTATAAAAAAATTATATAATTCTAGAGCAGCATAAATCTAAAATTTGAAAAAAAAAAAAATTTGAAAAAAATGAATACTTTTTGAGATAATGAGTGTTTTACGCTTAATCAATCACTCTGTATATAATATATTATATAAAATTATGTTTAAATTCTATGTATCTATAAGTAGTGTAATTGTATAAGTGTATTGTTTTATTAGTTAATATTAAATTTTTTATTTATTAGATTGTGTAAAGGAATTGTACCCTCAAAGTACATTATTGGAGATCAAAAACCATATAAGTGATTGGCTTAAACAAGCTCCTCGAAGAAAATAATTTATTGATTAATACATATATAATGTATATTTTTTTTAATTTAGAAGCACTTGAAGTAAATGAAAAGTAAATGAAGTACTTGAAAATTCATAAAAAGAATTGGGGGTATAATTATATGAAGAAGTGTTGTGAACATTAATGTCGTTATCAATACCATTTGAAACAGAAAACACATCTAAAGATTCAGTATTTTTAGGTTTATTTGAATTTGGAATATTATACGAAACAGGACTTATTAAAGGAGTTAATACAGTTTCAATATTATAATTTGAAATGTCTAAATCATGATCAATATTCAATAATTCGTGAGCTATCCTTCGTCTACATTGACGTTTTGAAATATCATTGTAATTTTTCAATGATCTGAAATAAAGTCATTTGATAAGTAGACTTAATTACAAACTGAGAATATATAAATATAAAAGTATAAATAAAATTAAAGAGTTCATGGCTTTTTGTATGTTTTACTCACATTCAAACAGAAAAATAAATACTATTATCTATATATATTATATTTAAATA
>NW_021774333.1:3689-4832 GCF_005508785.2 Acyrthosiphon pisum | reverse complement strand
TCTCGCGGACGTCGATAGAGACGCCGCGGTCGTTACGATAACGATCACGACATACTCCCCCGCGAGACGCGCCCGAGCAACTGGACTACTCTGGGTCGGGGTGCGTGGCCACGGACGTCACCTCCATGGCCTCGATCCAGCGCTCCACCGTGGCCAGCTGCTGCTCCTGGGTGCCTGCTGACGGAGCTTCCGGTTGCGGCGTGGCTGACGGCTGGGTTGTCCGCTGCACCGGTGGCTCTGCAGGCTGTGGCTGCACTGCGGGCTGCTGCACTGGCGGCGGAGCTTTCGGCAGAGGCTGGAACCGCCCCCGTCTGTCCCTCATATCGTGGCGCTGGTACGCCGGTGCTGCTCGGCGAGGTGGCACTCGCCCGGGTGGTCCTGCCCTAGGCCTGGCGGCTTCGGGCTGTGGGGTGTTCGCTCGAGTGGACCGGCGTCCCTCGGTGAACCCCCGCTCGAACAAGGCCCATGCAGTCGGGCTTGTTCGTATCCGGCCGAACGATGCGGTGGCCGCGCGTTCGGCCGACCAACCGCCGACTGTGTCCTCCGGACCATCGCCCGACAGCCTCCTGGCTTCCCGCAACAATTGCGCGGCCATCGCCCGGAGCTTTTCCACATGCGTGGCAATCATGCTACGGGATGGCCGGTTGTCGCGGGTTGGTGGCGGATGATTTGGTCGTTCTGCCATCTAAAACAAAGTATGATTAGTTAGTGTTCTCTGACGATCCTACAGCTCGCTTCATCGCTGAGACATGTAACTTAGTAGGGTGTTTACCCTCCGTCAAGAACACTCCGGTTCCTAGTGGTTTACCCAGCTTAACCGGACCTAACCATTTCGGGGCGAACCCCGCGTGAAAACGCTTCTCCGCACTCGACTGCGGATGCGCTTTGTAGTATACCCAATCCCCAACCGACAGATTACTTCTTCCCGGGGATTCTGGGGGTATATGGGTATTGGGGGCTTTGGGGCCGGAAACCACCGGGTCACCCTTCTCTACCACAGGAGCATCATCACGTTCTACCGGAGAATCTTCGATTTCTACCGGAGGGTTCCACACTGCTCCGGACAACTCCGGACTATTTTTGCCCGCGTCCGGAGATCCTTCGGCCAGCTCGAGCTGCCAATCTCTGGGGGCCTTGATCTCC
>NW_021774333.1:0-1598 GCF_005508785.2 Acyrthosiphon pisum | reverse complement strand
CAATTATCTGACAATAATGCCCGTCGGGTATCCGAACCGTGAGAACAACTCCCGTTCGAATGTATCCACAATCGATTTGGTCGTCGCCTTTCTAAGGGGTACGCCTCTAACCAGCGACTGTAACAGTCAGTTACTACCAAAATCGTTGTCTTGCCCCGCTGCGTTCGTGGGTATGGACCCATAAGATCGATGCTCAGCACCTCCCAAGATTGCCGTGGGACTCGGGTGCATATCCGATCTTCTGGTTTGCGATTCAGTGGTTTTACACGTGCACATACGTCGCACGCCCGCACGTAATTACGCACTGCTTCACGCATACTGGCCCAAAAGAAACGATTCTTTATGCTTCGGTACGTTTCTTTCCACCCTGGGTGATTCGCTGTATCGTGGTCGTGAAACCTTTGCAGCAGAATCTGGGCCTTGTCCACCGGGACAACCACCCCCTCTTCTCCATGCGTGATGGATCGTGGGTGGCGGTACAGCACCTTGTCCCGGATGACTTACAACTTCCGAAGACGACCGAACCTTGCACCGTCTCCGGAAAGTTTAGCAACTATCTCCCGTATGTTCGGGTCGTTTTGTTGCCACTCTCGGACCACTTGCAATGTGACGTTCCGTCATCCCTCTTCGGCTGGATCGCTCCACATTGGGTGACACCCACACCGGATCCTCCGGACAGACCACCGAAGACTCCAGAAGTTTCTCCGGACACTCTGGGCCGAATCACAGGGGGATCGTGGATATTGTTCTCCAACGATTCTTCGTCCACTGTATTCGGTCCCACCGGACAACGGGATAGCGCGTCGGCTGCTTCATTTTCTACTCCGGGCACGTGCTGGATTTCAAAATCGAAAGCCTCGAGTTGTAGTGCCCATCGCGTTAGTTTGCTGTTGGTACAGCGAGCTTGCTGTAACCATCGGAGTGCCGCGTTATCTGTAAATAACATAAACTTACCAGACTCAAGATACGGCCTGAACCTGTCACCGCCCAAACTATGGCTAGACATTCACGTTAAACTGCCGA
This sequence comes from Acyrthosiphon pisum, assembly GCF_005508785.2. Classification (NCBI taxonomy): domain Eukaryota; kingdom Metazoa; phylum Arthropoda; class Insecta; order Hemiptera; family Aphididae; genus Acyrthosiphon; species Acyrthosiphon pisum. The sequence goes on along the minus strand of NW_021774333.1, from coordinate 575 downwards.
GTATCTTATTCTTCCCTGTGCTGGATTGAGTTTTTTGCTGGCGTAGGAAATTATTTTCCTGTCACCACTCTCCCTCCGCTGGAAGAGCACGGCACCAACTCCGACTTCGCTTGCGTAGGTCTGTAGATTGAATGGCTTACCCGGAAGAGGAGGGCAGAGCCGTGGTGCGGACACCAAAGACTCCTTCAACTTCCGGAACGCCTCTTGCTCAATTTCTGACCAACGCCATTTGGTCACTTTGGCCAACAGACTCGTGAGCGGTGCTGTGATCTCGGCATAGTGTGGCACGAACTGGCTGTACCAACCACAAACGCCTAACACGCACAACACGTCTTTTGTCTTCTTTGGAACCGGTAACTCTTGAATTGCCGTCAGTTTCTCCGGTTCCCGGTCTATTCCTTCACCGTCCACGACGTGACCTATGAATTTGATCTGTGCCACCCCGAATGTACATTTTTTCGGTTGGCACGTCAAACCGTAAGACTGGAGTCGCTCCAAGACTCTCTGCAAGTGGTTTAGATGTTGATCGGGACTCTCGGAGTATACCACATATCATCCAAATAAGCCAACACGAA
>NW_021774332.1:0-791 GCF_005508785.2 Acyrthosiphon pisum | reverse complement strand
AAATCTTTGATTTAAGGTTTTAAATTTTATTATACACATTATAAAAAATATTTCATAGATGACTAAGTGTCAATGGTGTGATTGTTTGTGGCGTTGAGTGTACGAATAAAATTATATTATATTATTATACTGCAACTGGGCGCTGCAACCTGCCAAATAATAGTATAATAGAACATATTATTCAATGCGAGCTTTTATTGTTTCCCATTATTTTTCTTCTTTTAATTATATTATAAATATGTGAACATGATAATATACAATTAATATTGTATGTGAGCATGTACATACCTACGCGACAACAATAACAATATTATAGTATTATAATCACATACAATTTTCTATTTAAACATACTTTTTTTCATCCCGATGATCAAATGACACAATACAAATTCTAAAAACCAAACAACTTCTCTTCATTTTTCTATGCGATGAGCCGATAAGTTGTTCGGTTTTCGTCTATCTACCTTTATGGTATCGTAATCACACAAGTGTTCGGTTTTTGGACGGAACCTATTAATTAGACTTATATATTATTTCTATTATTTTGTTGTTTCATAACGTTTTTTGTGTATATTTTACTGTTGTTATTGTACAGTGCTAATTTTGTAAAATTATGTTATGGGTCCAAAATCCGTCAGGCGGTTAACAATAAACAAATACAAATGAAAATACTTACAATTAACGAATCTACAGTGGAGAATATAAACTGTGCCCGAATTAAGTGTTGATGTTTAATTTAATTTAAATTTTAAAACGGGTTACAGGTGGGTTCATGAATAATTTATTTTTTT
>NW_021774331.1:0-769 GCF_005508785.2 Acyrthosiphon pisum | reverse complement strand
GTATTAGACATATATAGGTATACTTATCTATGGTATTATAAAAAAATTGACCTATAATAGGTACCTATAATAAATTCCAAATTAATCATATCATAATATCTATTAGGTACTTATAAGTTATAACGCGTTATACATCAAAAAAAAACCGTGGTAAAATCATAGATATATAAATTTATACTTTAGAAGTTTCAAGTACCCACGAATAATATTATACAATCACAACAAAATAACTAAAAGAGTTATCCTAGGTTTTTAATATGTAATTTCGTCCAAATTTGTACTTAAAATGACTATAAAAATAAACTGTTTAAATGTATATTTTAGATTTTTTGGTAACAGAACTAATTACTTACGTGGAATCTTGTTTTAAATTTTTAATTCTTAGATACAAAAATTGAACATTTTATAAATTTTTAAGTACAAAATAATTTTTCAAATTAAAATTTGATAAATTTTGTCAAAATTTGATCTTTAATTGCTTATAAAAAAAAATTGTGCCTATGTATTTTTAATATTTTTCATCTGATATTGTAACAATATATCAGGAGCTTTGTATTAAATTTATACACTTTTTGGCCCAACAGATAAAACTTTATTGATATTTATAGAAAAAAAAACTAAAAAAATTTAAAACTGAAAATGTCCGTAAACAGCTCAAAAAGAGTCAAAATATTTTCAAAATTGTATGGTGTATAGGAAATGCTTATATAAACATTCAATAAAAATATCATGTATCTGCAGTTATTCGTTTTGAATTAGAACAAAATAA
>NW_021774330.1:0-1055 GCF_005508785.2 Acyrthosiphon pisum | reverse complement strand
AAATGTCGATCAACCAGGCGGCGACGACAATCGGCGAAGGTGTCGCTGACGTCACCATTGACGACGTGATGGGATCCGACCACAAATTGAAGATTGTGCCGGACGACTCGATACCAGTCGATGTATTGGTTGGTCGTACGTGGCTCGACCTGCCACACGTCAATTATTCGAAGCAAGCGGGCGAAATTGTTTTCAAAACCAACAGTCGCATGTTGACTGACGTACTCGCCGAGATACTCGCCACCGACGACGGGAACGTATACATCGCAGGAGCAGAGCCGCAACCCCTAGTGAAGGACACCAAACCACCCGACGGAGGGGACGCCGACGAGCCCCTATCCGAGGAAGACGACGAGGTCTACGATCGGGATCAATCCGACGACGAGGTCAACGACCGGGATCAATCCGACGACGAGGGTGACAGCCAGAACCCGCCCAACGACGAGATTCAACCGGATGTCCAATTTCGTCAGCCGCTAGAAGGCGTGAGGTAGTGGGTAACCTAACCCGCACAGCTCGACGACTACGAGCTCGGCCGGCCTTAAGCCACCAATGTTGTTTTTTTTGAAAAAAAAGTTTATATTCGTTATTATAATTTTTTTTTATATCGAGAATTGTCCGCCATCAAATTCGATGCGAACAATTATTTATTATAAAGTATAATCCTATTTGTTTTGAGTTTTATAATCGCCCACGCTATGTCTTTTTGTATTATTAATATTGAGCTTCGCCGTCGATGTCGACGCAAGTTCCGATCGCTCGCGCCGCGTGTATTATTTTAAATTTATGTGATGTTTTTTTTGATTTATTAAATTTCGGTTTTGTAAACGGCCCGGGGACGGACCGTAAGTTAGGAAGGCCGATTGTTAGCGATCTTTTTTTTGTCCACTCAGGCAGCACTGTCGGTCGACCTAGCGGCACGTCTCCGCCGCCGTAACACTTTCTGTTTCGCCGATACCGTAGAGCACGACGTGTGTGCTCTCGGTCGAACCGCCGTTTTGTTTTGTTTGTGTTTTGAAATAGTTTTACGCTTCGGCGACGTTCCACGTTTTAGC
>NW_021774329.1:0-723 GCF_005508785.2 Acyrthosiphon pisum | reverse complement strand
AATTCCCATTTGGGTTTACCGGAAACCCGAATTATTTAAAATTAAGTGGCATATCGATTTGTATGTATTTTTTGCAACTAACGCGACTAAGAAGATAAGAAGATAGTAGTGTAAGTTTGTAATGGATAACTCAATTTTTTTTTTGTAACTAACAATAATTAATTAAAAATTAAAAAAGACCTTGATGCTAGATGATTGTTTTATTTTATTTCACAATATCCAATAATAGATAATAGTAATTGTGTTGTAAAACATTCTTAATCAAAAATAAATATAACAAAAATATGCTTAGTTAAAAATTAAAATAATATGTAATGAACTAGAACTTTCTTCTGTTGAAAAAGGACTGAGTAAGTACTAAGTAATAAGTAATAAACTAATAACTAATAAGTATTAATATTTAATTTGTATTTTTTAATATTTTTCATTAAGTTTACTTTAAATATAAAATCAGATTACTGTATCAAATTTGCATTGAAAATCTCATGTTAATTGATATACAACATGGGTTTTTATTTTAACACCCGAATTAACCATAATTAACCCGAATAAATTTTCATTTAACCGTAACCAGAAAAGTGTATTAACCCGTAACACCCGAATTCAATAACCCGAAATTTCTTTCAACACCCGAAACCCGAAACCCGAAAAAATGATTCCGGTGCAAAGCCCTGATTATTATAGACATTTGGCATAATATTAAAATTTTTAATAGTTATAATA
>NW_021774328.1:0-790 GCF_005508785.2 Acyrthosiphon pisum | reverse complement strand
TGTTTCAAAGGCAGATGAAAAATATAAAAATCGTTAGTCACAGTTTTTTTTTATAAACATTTAAAGTTCAAAAAATGACAAAATATGGAAAAATCACGAAAATTTGCAAATTATTTCGAGTTAGAAATTCATAAAAATTTTTCTTTTGAAATCTAAGATATGAAAATGTAATACAAGATTCCTTATAAGATTGTCTACCTTTATCAAACAAAAAATATCTATAAGGAAGTCAAATTAAATTTTTATGATCGTTTGAAATTCAAATTTTTACAACAATGGATATTCACTCGATTTCTCATGTAGCGATTTCCTTATTTTGTTGTAATTCAAAAACGAATAACTGCAGATACATGAAAATTTTACTGAATGTTTATATTAGCATTTCCTATACACCATACAATTTTGAAAATATTTTGACTCTTTTTGAGCTGTTTACGGACATTTTCAGTTTTAAATTTTTTTAGTTTTTTTTTCTATAAATATCAATAAAGTTTTATCTGTTGGGCCAAAAAGTGTATAAATTTAATACAAAGCTCCTGATATATTGTTACAATATCAGTTGAAAAATATTAAAAATACATAGGCACAATTTTTTTTTATAAGCATTTAAAGATCAAATTTTGACAAAATTTATCAAATCTTAATTTGAAAAATTATTTTGTAGTTAAAAATTTATAAAATGTTCAATTTTTGTATCTAAGAATTAAAAATTTAAAACAAGATTCCACGTAAGTAATTAATTCTGTTACCAAAAAATCTAAAAAATACATTTACACAGTTTATTTTTATA
>NW_021774327.1:0-948 GCF_005508785.2 Acyrthosiphon pisum | reverse complement strand
TCGTATTTAACGAAAACTTTCCGTTTTTTTTTTTCAAAATTCGAGTATATCGCATCTACGGTCTCGTACGGCACCGTTTAAGACTTATTCGCGTATCCGCCAAATTTATGAGTCGCTGCGGCAGTACGTACTTCGCTCACGTCGAGTGCCGTGGCGGAGATTGGGTAGCTGACAGTGTCGTTATTTCTTTATACAGCCATGAATATATGCTATTATATATTTATTATATTATATTATATTATACTATATAGTAGGTACTTGATATTATATTACTGTTTTTAGGTGAGTCACATTTGGTTAGGTTAAAATACTGCTGCAGATTCTAAATAATACATTATTTATAAAGACTGGCGATTACATTTTATAATGATATGACTGTATATTATTTGATTAGAGGTTTAATTATGAGAGTATTATATGAAATAAAATATTTAATAAATAATAAATTTGATACATTTTATTATTTTATACATGGGTTGGCTTATATGGAACGGTTATTTTATACTTGAATATAACTAACCTACTATGTAGTACCTAATATATTACAGTTTTAAAGTGAGTTAATTGGTTGAGGTAATACAATATTAATAAACTAATTTTACTTATACTACATATATTTCAGAAAAGTCTGGTAGTTAAAGTTTATAATGATATGCTAGCTGTTTGATGTTACTTATGTAGGTAGGTTTATGGAGTGTATTACAATATATTATTATTAATGTATACTATAGGTAGGTTTAATCATGAGCATAAAATCAAATTAATCAATTGACAATTGATAAATAACAATATTTAATTGACATCCACAGCCATTGCTATAATATCTACATATTGTGCTTTAGTAATATGCTTTATTGAGCAACGCACCTAAATCGTTAAATATTAGGTATATAACATAATATGTAGTAGGTACTTGATATATTACAAATTTTAGGTGAGTAATTTATA
>NW_021774326.1:0-1102 GCF_005508785.2 Acyrthosiphon pisum | reverse complement strand
CAATAAGTGGTACATTGGGTTATAAAGATAGTGATACATTGGGTTAAGTGTATAAATAATTGTTAGATATTAAGACATTTTTTTTTTTTTTTATAATTTTCTTTTGTTTTACATTTTTCGTTATTCTAGTGTTAGTACATGGTGGCTATATATATATTTGTGTTTAAAATACTTATTTTATAATTTAGACATTAATTATTACATATTTATATATCCGTCCATTAATATATTGGTCTTACTAGAATTTGTATTATATATAAATTTTTTTTTATTTAAAATTTATTTATATTTAAAATACTTATTATTACTTCACCGTTCTGTACGGTATTTATTAGGTACGTTTCCACAAAATACCCCTTCCATTATCTCTTGTTTATGAATTAAAATATCCTTATTTTCTACGTCCTTTGCAGCTATAGGTATTGATACAATTGTTTCCGATCTGGGTTTTAATAGTAATTCCCCTTGTTTATTTTCATTAGCATTAATTACTAGAGTTTTATTTGCTAAGTTGATTACAGCGTTATTTTCCGATAGAAAGCTATTACCTAATATACCATTTTTTTTTATTGGGAAATTTTCGTTAACTAAATTAAATTCAGTATTAATTTTTTGCCCTTGGATTACTAACGGCATTGTAAGCTTGCCTATTGTTTGTATTATTTTGTCGTTAATTCCTTTTAAGTTTACTGTTTGTGTCCTATCCACTATTACATTGTTATTTAAAATATTACTTTTTACTATATTTACTTCACTAGGTACCTGTGTCGACTAGTAATTCTAATTCTTCATTTATACAGGCGGGTGATTTACATTTTATATGATTATTGTTATTTATTTCCGTTAATATAACGGGGTAACAATTTCGGATGGGTCCACGGATATGTGATCGATCGCACGTGCTCCGGGGGTTACGTGAGACGTCCGCTCGTTTCCCGAATTATTATTACGTCGTTCGTCGTTTTGTTTTTTATGACAGATGGTTATATTATGTCCCGGTTTATGAGAGTAAGTGCAGGCATCGCTCCTTGCATTATAATTAGTTGGTGGACGCGTGAAATTATTCTGATTGGGTGGTCTACTATTATACGCGACATTGTTC
>NW_021774325.1:0-827 GCF_005508785.2 Acyrthosiphon pisum | reverse complement strand
GATCACTCTCGACATTTCGCGGGTTATATTGAACAATATATTTCATGCTCACCGAAAGAATTATTATTATTTTTTTTTTTTACTAATTAACTACGTTACAATATATTATAATTATACAGTCAGTGTACAAAAAAACTAGTAAGAAAATATTTTTTTGCAGTCTTTTTACCGGTTCGTTAAAAGCGCATTGCCCGAACAATATAATATATTACCACTGTAACATATGCCGCTAGACGATTATAATATACGATTCGTTTGTCACAACACAAAAGGTATACTAATATAGAGTCAAAAGCTATATAATATGATTATGATAGGTAGGTAATAGTAATATTTTCGATTTTTAAAACTCTTCCACTGTGACAAGTTTATGACATCCGGACTCGATAAGATTTTAATAAACAAATACACATTTAATCGAAATAAAAAAGTTCAACATTTAGCTCAATCGTTTGATCGGAAAAAATTATTTGTACCATCGTGTTTTAATGAAAAGTGACCCGATGTTCTATATTATGTAGGTACCTATATTCTCTAGTTCTCTACAGTGCTATAAGTATACTATCAGATGACAGACTTATGTGGACGGTACTTCTGCGGGCGTTCGTTTATATAACTTTCGGGAGATGGCTTTTGCAGAACTTATTTGAATTTTGACATAGTGCAGCTGATTGTTATTCTAAACATTTAAATAAACAAATAATGTTAAATAAATGAATATACACAATAAGGAACAAACGGTTTTTATATATTTTAATTAAATGCAATTAAAAATTAAACGACTTGATCCCAATGAAGCTATTTATACCGTTACTGTAATTATAAAA
>NW_021774324.1:0-2109 GCF_005508785.2 Acyrthosiphon pisum | reverse complement strand
AAATTACTATCGTTTATTGTGAAAAAAATAGAATATAATCAATAGTGTCTAATAGATTTTCCGATGCCACCTCTTTGCCAGTATCTTTTGACAAGTGTCATTTATTTTATTTTTTTCTTTATTCTTAAAGAAGATGATGGGCTCCACTGAACATGTTCGTGTGGGAGCCCATAATCAGCATATATATCCTCAGCCAACACGTCACAATCAATTACAATATGTAGGTGGTATCGCTTGGATCACCGTAAAAACAAAACCTAACCCAAGCTATCAATTTTCCCAAATTATGGTGAAAGGTTAATATAATCCATGCTTGGATGGTATACCTACATGGCTACATGCCTTGATATCTGTAATCAGCCGGAATGTCCATGTACCTTTCATTTCCTCTGACTTCTGTGATTGCTATATATCTAGTATCAACATTTGGTTGTTTTTACTTGCCTCCGCCATGTTAACTCTTCCAATTTTGGTTAAAAAATATCCAGCCCGTTCTCCAGCTTAGCCCCATCGATGGACTACTCCTGCTAGAACTTGGGTCTCACTCGTTAAAGATGCCTGGTAGGAAATTGTCACGGTAAGTGATGATTTTATTTGTGTTAGATTCAGTATTTTCAATGCGTCTTTCGTAATTGTGTCTGATCTTTTTTTTGTGAATGTAATGGAGTTTGCCTCGGAATCCCTGTGAACGGTATTCGACGGAAATATATGGAAACGAAATGACTAATTAATAAGTGAATAAGTGAAAAATGATGTGAAAGCGTTAGCAGGAGGTGTAAACTGGAGGATACAGGCATCGAATGGAGAAAATTGGAGGCAAGGTTATATGTCGGGATGGTCCTAGTGGCCGGGTTAACCGAAAAAAAAGAAGAAGACATCGCTTAGGGAGTATGTTTTTGGTTTTAAAGATATTCAAATTAACTTATCTAGTTTTTATTTTCGTTATTTGTTATTAAAACAGTTTATGTCAGGGCTTAAAATTGTTGAATGTATTAGGATAATATTTTATACACCATAATGGCATTTCAATGGTAGATTCATTTCATTTGTAGATGTATTTTAAGCTATTTCCTATTTATACCATTAACCTATTCACATCGTTTTACGGTAAGTCTGTATTGACTTAAAAGATAATAACAAAAGTATCTTATAATATAAATAACTATAATTTGCACAATTAAAATAATTAATAATGATGATATCGGAAAACAATAATTCAACTTACTGTCTCACTTATTGTAATACACAATTTTATTGTAGCATTATAAATATAATACGATAAAACATACGTTGTTATATACGTAAGTGGTTAAAAGGCACCTCAAAAACACAACCTTTACAGTAACCTACGCTTTGACGAGGTACACTTCACACTAATTGACAAGTACTGTACAATAGAGCGGTTAACTAATACAATCCCCACGAATTCTTTTTCCTTGTGATTGAGTATATGCAGCTCTAGGTACGAATGTTGGAACTAAATTAAATTATTTTTCGATTACTATTTATTTGACTAAAATACAATTTCTTGAATAATTTGAATCAAATAATATTAACTTTGTAAGTATAGTATTTTTATGTTATATATGTGTGACAGATGATTTAAAGGAAGCTGGAATTTCGGGTATGTAAAAGTTAAATAAAATGAATGTATCTATTCAACCAATTAGGATTTTATTTGGTCATCAAACGAATTGGTAGGTAAGTAACAATAAACGATTGATAAATTATATGTATAGGAAACTCTGGATTTATAAACTACTGCTTTGCAATGCAGTTTAGTAAGTATAGTTTACAGTGATAATAATTTATTAATTAAAAGTTTATAAAATATTTTTTTTATGTTTACTTTCATAAAACAATACATTATAATGTGTTTTTAAAAAAATCTGTAAATTTGACAGTTTATGTATTTTACGTACCTAATAATGTATAACAAGTTTATACATTTCAAACGTAATTTTTAACTGATTTTTTCTCAATACCACATTACAATAATTGGTAACCTTATCGGTGTTTGAATATTATATTTTGTTTGATTATAGTAGGATCAATGTGTTCATTAAAGGCATATTTTCAAATTCACTATTTTCTTTTTATCGTTTTCAG
>NW_021774323.1:0-1168 GCF_005508785.2 Acyrthosiphon pisum | reverse complement strand
TTTTTAGACCATGACATACTTTAAATCAAGCAAAGTTGTTTTTTTAGTGGTGTGATATCCATTAAGGTGTTTAAGATAGACAACCGAACGTACAACACTTCATCACGAGGCTGCCCGTGACGTTGTCGTACTCGTGTATGAGACCCTGGTGTGGAAACCTGGTAACGATGTCGTAAGCGATCTACATGAAGTAGTAATAAGTAAGTTAGTCGGTAATGTTGTCGGAATCGATAATTTTAGTGATCTACAAAAATTCTTTGTGCCAACCAATAACTATAAGGGGGCCAAATTTATATTTTATAGACCCACAAACTTGATGTTTAATAGTGAAACTTGACAAACGTTTTATGTCAATGGAGTTCTATTTGGAAGGTGAGAAAAATGATTCTAATTATCCATCAAAAGTGATTTTTTCGAAATGACCTTTTGTTAGTACTTAGTACTTAGTAGGATGTTGATAAAGGACCTATATTATAGGTAGTAATGATGATATTTTTACATAGCAACCTTTTTTTTTTTAAATACTGCATTTTATAAATTATTTGGTCGTATTTTAGATTCTGAGTGGAACGATGAATGTATTGATTTTACAATGATGTGTGTTTTTTTTTTTTTTGTGTGTTATGTATTTCCAATAGTTTTCAAAAGCGCAGTGAAAAACAAAAGAAAAATTAAGGAAAAACAGGAATTTTTACGCAAAATCTGTTTTCGAGAACATTGATTTTGGTTTTTGGTGTAACCTTAAAACGAATGACAGTAGATACATGAAATTTTCACTGGTTGTGTATATTTCCATTTTCTAAACATGATAAAATTTTCAAAATATTTTGATTTGTTTTGAGCTGTTTACGGACAATTTCAGTTTCCAATTTAATTAGTTTTTTTTTCTATGAATGTCAAGAAAACTTTATTTGTTGAGTAAAAATACTTGAACATTTAATACAAGGCTCCTACTATATTGTTACAATGAGATTTGAAAAATATTAAAAATCCTTAGTCACAGTTTTTTTTTATTAGCATTTAAAGTTCAAAAATTGACAAAATATGTAAAAATCACGAAAATTAGTAAATTATTTTGAGTTAATAATTCATAAAAATTTTTCTTTTTAGAACTAATATTTTAAAATGTAACACAAGATTCCTTATAGGTTAATCTACCTTTATCAAA
>NW_021774322.1:8566-9638 GCF_005508785.2 Acyrthosiphon pisum | reverse complement strand
ATACATAATCATATTGTCGTGTTATTCATTTATATTAATACTAAAACGTTAGTCTGTCAAGCTGCACTTTCAACATCACCGTATAAATTATTGAGTTGTATCTTTCCACAGAAATGTCACGGATTGTCGTTTGGGAGTATCCAGTCTCAGAGGCGGCCGGAAATTTTTCCGAAAAAGGTAACAGTGGAATTTTACTTTTCACCGTATAAATTATTGATTTTGATTTTCTTAGTTGTGTCGAAATTCGTTGGCAAAAAATGCGAGGAGACTAAAGTCAAGCGTTTGGTGGACGTCCAGCTCGGAAAGCTCGGCAAAGCCACCCGTTAAAGATAAAATATTTTTGAAGTTAATTTTTAGACTTTCCTGTGTATTATGGTATAAAGTAATGAAATATTGTACAGCTGAAAAACCGTTGGATGAATGCCATGATGATATGGCCGATGATATTGCCGTAAATACACACACTCGATGGTTGGACGATGACGAGTTAGACGTCGCAAACTGTAAGTGTTATCTTCCTGAATTTTTTAATACATTTTATAATAACTTATTAATTTACACCTAACGAAAATGATGGAAATGCTGCTGATGATGCTGTTCCATCGCCTGACCCTTATGCTTTCACCGAGGACGAGCCGGGTATGTACCGTTTATACTCACCTAAACGAGTTTACGATTTTTATTTAACGTTACCGTTTCAGAGTTAGACAACTGGAAGCAAATCCCGTCGTCGTCGTCGTCGTCATCGTCAGTGAACAGATGTGAGTGTTTATTATCTTCCATAATTTTTTTTTTTACATTTTATAATTACGTATTAATTTACAGCTATCAAACGGCCACTCAATGTGGATATGGTCTGGACACCGTCGCCACCACACCGATCAAATCACAACCTGAGGGACGTTGTGTACAATTATCTTCCCGGTTCCAACGACGGTATGTTATATGTTGTAGTTTTAGATTCTGAGTGGAACGATGAATGTATTGATTTTACAATGATGTGTGTTTTTTTTTTTATTTTTTTTTTTTTTTTTTGTGTCTGTCATCACCTTTTAGGACAGTAAAACTGCTT
>NW_021774322.1:3438-6501 GCF_005508785.2 Acyrthosiphon pisum | reverse complement strand
CATAGACTGATATACCGTCTCCGCTCAGAATCATTTTTCTTATACAGTGATATTATATCATTGAATTCAAATTTAATACTGTCCATTATACAGTGAACCACTTCTAACGTACTCTACAGCAGAGCGACATCCACTTACCCACTTTTTTTTTTTGCATCTTTTCCTAAGGGTTGTGCATCTCATTTCAGCCATGATTGCCGAAAGTAGGACACCGTCGTTGGATCGGTCGCCGTCGTCGTCGGTCGTCGGAGGTGAGTGTTATTGTAATCAGGTGTGTGGTGTTTTGTTTTTATAAATATCAATATTTTCCCACAGTATCGAGTCCATTAAGGGTGGACAAACCCGAGTCACGGGACTCGTCGATCTCCCGCAGTGAGTATTTTTGTTATATCCATGCGCGCGTGGTGTTCTGTGTTATTAATACTAGTTTTTTCCATAGGTTCATCTCCATTGCCGACCAGGAGAACTAGGCTAAACGTCGCAGAAAAAGAAAACAGTTTGATTACATAACGCGTAAGTGACCTTTGCACAACATACCTTCCCACCTAGCAATAAACTTATGGTATCTTTTTTTGCAGCTGATAAAATTTGGAAACTTGGACGGATACCATCGACGGGCACTGGATGCTGAGACCATTCCGGAGACTGGCACAGACCGGTGCGCGGCGATGGACGCGTCGGCTTCAGCGTCGCCCGTGGCTTTGCTATCGTGCGTGATTGGCGATTGGACGCCGGCGAATCGCCGACGACCAAGCCGCTCACAAATTTACAAAATCTCGAGTTTCATATAGTGCGACGGGGGTGTGCATGCGTAGTGGTAATGCCGTCGCGGTGCGTAGCGGTTAGGCCAAAAATAAAAATATAATAATATAATAATATATTCTCCATTCCTGTGAATCGGTCTTGTTAGGTTAGGATAGTCGGAAATTTAAGCCATATGTGGTCAAGCGCTTGGTGGAAGTCCACAAGCGCTCGACATACTTCCCAAAGCCGTCCATTAAATGTATAATGATTTTTCAATTTAATATTTGGCCTCTCCTGTGTAATAATATGTAATGCAATATTTTACAGGCGAAAAACTGAACGCAGAGGATTTCGATATGGCTGAAAACGACACTAATGTCACTAACGACCCAATCGACACTAATGTCGTCGAAAACCGTAAGTGTTATTTTCAAGAATTTTTATACATTTTATAATTTTATTAATTTACAGATGATGTCATTCTGGTTGACCCATACACGTAGGACGACGAAGCACCGGGTATGTACCGTATATACTCACCTTATGAGTTTACGATATTTATTTTACGTTACCGTTTCATAGTTGGAACAATTGAAGTGAGTCCCGTCGACGTCGTCTTCGTCAGTGACCGGATGTGAGTGTTATTTTCACTTATTTTTTTGTACAATTTATAATAACGTATTAATTTACAGCTATCAAACGGCCACTCGAGGTGGACAGAGTGTTTACACCATCGCCCGCTCATCCTGAATGTGACCAGTACGACGACGAAGAACTGGGTATGTGCCGTATATACTCACCTTACGATATTTATTTTACGTTACCGTTTCAGAGTTAGAAAACTGGAAACTGATCCCGGGCACGTCAAGACAAAATTGGTCGCCGTCACCGTCGGAAAAGACATCCCCTACACCGACTGGGTCAATGGACTTCAAATCATCAAAAAAATTAAAGTTACGACATCGCGGTTCCGATGCTATAGTCGCAAGCAGTGGTAGCGATTCGGACACGTTGTCAATTCAGAGTGTGAGTATTGATTTCGAACTAATTTTTTTTTTTTTGCCGATAGTAATCGGGAAATGTGCTTTTGTCCACAGATGGCAGCCCCTTGCAATTCACCGACGTCGTCTTAACGTCTTAACGTTAAGAAATACAAAAACGTCGTTAGCCAACGCGTGAGTGTCGCGTTTACGCATGAAACCACAGCGGGTAGCGTATAAACTATCGATTTTTTCGTCGTTGTTTCAGCTAACCAAATACTGTCCGCTATGGACGTACAAGAAGGATGACAATAAATTGACGAGGCATATCGGGATAAAACACCGGACCAACGTGCGACGACCCGTCGACAAAAACCCCGAGAGATGGGCAAGATTTTTGGTGCGGAGTCGAGGCGGTCCATCTCGCTGGTGCCAATGTCCTCTGTCAAACAAATCATGGGCTCGTATTGGGATGACGTATCGTTCCGAAAAATCGCCTTCCAGTAATTATAATTATAGTTCTTGACATTTTTTTTTGTGTTTCGTGTCGCAGGAGATTTAAAAGTGGTTTTTTTTTATTCGAAAATCTAGGCTGTGCATCATGGGGCAGAACTGGGACCTGCCTGAGGCACCTTACATAGAGAATCCGTTCCGAAAGTTCCTGATGGCCGTAGACGAAGAACCAGAGCACAGGCGCGAGAAGATACCACCGGCCGTAGACGACCCGATGACCAGGCGTCCAGGATCAACGTCCCGGATCAATGGGTAGTCCCTGATGAGTGTACTTCGTGAGTATCTCGTACCGCTGGCGTACTCCTCTGCCGACGAGAGCCCGACACCATCTCATTTTTCGTTTTGCGCAGGTCCCCCATGAAAGGTTTCCGGAGAGATCTGACGGCGGGAGGGCTACAACAGAGGCTGCCGGACGACCACCCTCTGCTCAAGTTCCACCGGAGCAGTCTGACCCTCAGCCACGGAGGTCATACGGCGGCGGTCAAAAATTACATGGCCAACGTGGGGAGGATACTCTATTACTGAGTACTCATTCTCATCCAATAACGACTGCTGAAGCTTTGAGTAGTTTAAAAGTGTCAGAAGAAACTAAAAAACAATTTGAGAGTTATTTCAATGATGGACTTGGTGAGTATAAATAAATGAGTTATAAATAGTGAACCTATAATATGTTAGTAACAAAGATTATAATAGGTTTTGTAGTTCTATGTAAGACCTTGGTATTTTATATAATTTTTGGCCTACCTATTTGAAAGAAATAGCTATTAATATATATATATATATATGTATATATATTTTTTTTGTTTTATAATAAAACTAGCTCTCC
>NW_021774322.1:0-878 GCF_005508785.2 Acyrthosiphon pisum | reverse complement strand
TTTTTTTTCCGATATATTTCTATTGTGCATAAAATCGGAGACCGGGGAGACCGCCCATGGAATTTTTTCATTGGCCCTCGTTTACGTCGACTTTAAACCAAAGACCCGGGAGACGCGAACCGAATTTTTTCATTGGTGGTTCCCTAAAAAGTACAAAATTTCGACACGGGCGGCGCCACACGGGTCTCCGTTTTATAGTTAAGGATACCTATACAATCTGTACCCTTAGGCACAATAAGAATATGGGCTAAATTACAGTGATTTTGGAATAAAAAAAATATGTTGTTGGAAGAAGCCACCCAGTGATGACATTTCCTATTGACTTGACAAACTACTTTTTAACCGTTAATTTTTTTTTTTTTTATATAATATATATTTAATTTAATAAATTACATGGGAATTAGACCTAACCTAGGCATTATATAGAATAACCAATTTTTTAAATATTATAGTTTAAAATACTATAATAATTTGTATCATTCTTTGAGAAGAATGAAAAAATTTCAAGGAACTAATACTCTGTTAATAGGAGATAAAATCCATAGTGTTGTATTTAAAAACAATATAATATTATGAATCATAACAATAAAATAAATATTTAAGTTACACAAATAAAAAGTCTTATATAAGATACTTATTAAATAAGCTATAATGATACAAATACACCAATTTAGAAAGTGTATAACAATTTTTTAATTACTTTTTTCATCTTACTAAATATTAGTTGGTTTTCCAAATTAAATTTGAAATTACTAATTTAAAACTATAGTGAGTTTATAGCACTGTTTATGAGTGAAAAACTATTATAAAAAAAAGGTATAATTATTTTCAAAAAAAGTGTGTGATGACTTGTGAACAATTTGTTTGAATTTTTTAAA
>NW_021774321.1:0-955 GCF_005508785.2 Acyrthosiphon pisum | reverse complement strand
TAGATTAAGCGATGCTACAATGGGTTTTCATTTATAGATATGATGAGTTTATCATCTGCATAGTCTGCCACAATGGTGTTGACGGAGGTTGGTTGATCAGAAGCATATAAGTTGTATAGTAATGGAGAAAGGATACCCCTTGGTGGAACACCAGCTCTGATGTTTGCTATGTTTGAGTATGCAGATTTAAAATTAACTTGAAAATAACGATCAGTTAGATATGATTTAAGTAGCGTGAAGTATGTTGGGGGCAAAAAGGTCTTTACCTTGTAAAGCAGCCCTTCATGCCATACACGGTCAAAGGCCTGTTGAATGTCAAGAAATACACAAGAACAATACATTTTTTTTTCAAGTGCGAAAGAAACCGAATCAACTAGCCTGTGTACTTGATGGATTGTAGAATGATGTGCGCGAAAACCGAATTGATAGTTAGGTAATAAATTTTTATCACTAATTATGGGAAGTATGCGATTCAGAATTAGTCTTTCTAGCACTTTTCCGAAGAAAGGTAATAGACTAATTGGTCTATATGACGTTACCAGATCAGGGGGCTTGTTTGGTTTTGGGAAAAGTATGATTTTGGAGAACTTCCATAAAAGTGGGAAGTATGACAATCTGAGTATGGCATTATATATATGAGTTAGAAATACGATTGCGCGTTTAGGAAGGCATCTGGCTACTTCAGCCGTTATTGGTATATAGATAAAAACGAAATTATTGAATTTAAATTAATTGAAAAACAAAACCAATCATTGGTTACCAAACTGCCAAATGCAAATTTGTTACGTTGTACGTTTGTAAGATGGAACCAACACTTGTGAGTGTACTTATGAGGAGTCCTCTTAAGTTAATCCTCGTGTTCTATTTGACTCTAAGCTTTAGAGTTAAGAAATATTTACGAGTAATAACAAAAATAATTTTCACATGCTTTCATCGTAAGAGTTCTTTTGATAAA
>NW_021774320.1:0-749 GCF_005508785.2 Acyrthosiphon pisum | reverse complement strand
TTTTTTTGTGTCTGTGTACACGATAAGTAGTCGAAATAATGCTATGATTTTCAACTTCAGTATCTTGTTCGATCAGAAAGTGAATTAAAAAAAAAATTAATACAAAGCTCGTGATATATTGTTACAATATCAGTTGAAAAATATTAAAAATACATAGGCACAATTTTTTTTTATAAGCATTTAAAGATCAAATTTTAATTTGAAAAATTATTTTGTAGTTAAAAATTTATAAAATGTTCAATTTTTGTATCTAAGAATTGAAAATTTAAAACAAGATTCCACGTAAGTAATTTATTCTGTTACCAAAAAATCTTAAAAATACATTTACACAGTTTATTTTTATAGTCATTTTAAGTTCAAATTTGGACGAAATTACATATTAAAAAACCCGGTATAAATATTTTATTTATTTTGTTGTGATTGTAATGATTGTATAATATTATTTGTGGGTACTTGAAACTTCTAAAGTATACTATTATATTATATCTATGATAGTACCACGGTTTGTTGACTGTTGTTGATGTATAACGCGTTACCTAATGGATATTATGATATGATTAATTTGAAAATTATTAATAATACTATAGATAAGTATACCTAAATATGTATGTCTAACATCTAGACTGACATACCATCTCCGCTCAGAATCGTTTTTCTTATACAGTGATATTATATCATTGAATTCAAATTTAATACTATCCATTATACAGTGACCCACTTGTAACCTACTGTACAGCAGAGCGACATCC
>NW_021774319.1:0-719 GCF_005508785.2 Acyrthosiphon pisum | reverse complement strand
CCCATATTATTTGATCGCCCAAACATGTTTTTAAAGGAATTTTTCGATCGATTTTTTTCCGTGACACGTCCTCTTAAAGGTAAATACAATGTCTTCATACACCATTGTAACTGATGAAGGCTCATCAAACGAAGATGTAAGTATTCTCATTTTATTGTTTGTGTGTATATATCATAATAGATATAAAACATAATTTTATATTTATATAATTGATATTTTATTAAATAATAGCAGGAAAGTTCATATTCAGTAAAACCAGTTACACCAAAAACGAGTAAAAGAAAAAATGATGGTGAGTCAAAAGCTAGTAGTAGTAAAAAGACCAAGATATCGGAAAGGTAATAATTAATATTATTTCTAAAATATTATAGCCACACACACACACGCACACACACACACACACACACACACACACACACCACACACACACACACACACACACACATACACACACACATTTTTAATACCAATTGAAATGTTACTTTATTTTATATACCAGCAATCGGAATCACAAGGATACTTTATGGATTTGATTTCAAAAGGAAAATTTGAAAACGATGTATCGAACACATTAACCATGAAGGAAGGAAATAGTTCATACACTTTTGAATGTCCTGATTGCGCCACACTGTGAAGACTACTATGTCATTCAGCACTATAAAATTAACACAATTCAAAATATTCCGTCAGATGAAAGGTTAGTAAAAAACTATGGTCTA
>NW_021774318.1:0-1074 GCF_005508785.2 Acyrthosiphon pisum | reverse complement strand
GGAACGTCCGGTTGCTAAACGAAGCTGTAAACGTTTGCAAACATTGCAAACGCCATGATCCAGCGTTTGGTCTGTTTCGTTCTAGTAACCAGTACCGTGGTTGTTTTTGTTTATACTATTGCTGTTATCGTTATCACAATTCACGACTTATCACGATTAATTTTTTTTTTATGTCTTACACCACGACCACGGTTAAACAAAATACCGCACTAAACCAACCGCTCGTGAATTTCTACGTTTTCAACGTTTCAAACGTTGGCGTTCGTTCTGCAAAACGTTTGCCGCTTTAGAATTTCCTCTATACAACAAGTTGTTATCTATTTTCTATGGTTTCAAGTACCCACGAATAATATTATACAATCATAACAAAATAACTATAAAAAAATAGAATATTTATTCTAGGTTTTTTAATATGTAATTCAGTCCCAAATTTGAACTTAAAATGACTATAAAAATAAACTGAGTTTATGTATTTTTTAGATTTTTTGATAACAGAATTAACTATTTACGTGGAATCTTGTTTTAAAATATGTTCAATCCTTGGGATATTATGCATGTTTTGAGCTGTTTACGGACAATTTCAGTTTCCAATTGAATTAGTTTTAGATTCTGAACGAAGTGATGAATGTATTGATTTTACAATGATGTGTGTTTTTTTTTTTTTTTTTTTTTTTTGTGTCTGACGACAACTTTTGGAGCAGTAAAAATGCTTCGATTTTCAAAAGTTGTACCTTTTCTGAAAGGAAAGTGAATCTAGTTGGTACTTTGGGGGGTCAAAAGTGAAAATTTCCCAATACTTTTCAAAAGCGGCAGGAAAAACCTTAAAAAAATAACGGAAAAACGCGAATTTTTACGCAAAACCAATTTTTGACAAAAACGAAAACTTAATTTTACTGTAACTCAAAAAATAATTATTGTAAGCACTTGAAATTTGCAACAGATGTTTATATTAGCGTTGTCTATACAGGGTTAAATTTTCAAAGTGTTTCGACTTTTTTTGAGCTATTTATAGACAAATGAAATTTTCAATTTTTCTAAGTATTTTTTTTTAAAATAACGATAAAAAATTTTTGG
>NW_021774317.1:0-1147 GCF_005508785.2 Acyrthosiphon pisum | reverse complement strand
ACATCATTGTAAAATCAATACATTCATCACTTCGTTCAGAATCTAAAAAAATTGACCTATAATAAATTCCAAATTAATCGTATCACAATATCCATTAGGTACTTATAACGCGTTATACATCAACAACAAACCGTGATACTATCATAGATATTATAATAGTATACTTTAGAAGTTTCAAGTACCCACGAATAATATTATACAATCAGAACAAAATAACTAAAATAGTTATTCTAGGTTTTTTAATATGTAATTTTCGTCCAAATTTGAACTTAAAATGAGTATAAAAATAAATTGTGCTTATGTATTTTTCTGATTTTTTGGTAACAGAATTAACTACTCACGTGAAATCTTGTTATAAATTTTCAATCCTTAGATATAAAAGTTGAACATTGAAAAATTTTTAACTACAAAATAATTATTCAATTTTAAATTTGATAAATTTTGTCAATTTTTGAACTTTAAATGCTAATAAAAAAAAAACTGTGACTAAGAATTTTTAATTTTTTCAAATGTCATTATAAAAATATAGTAGGAGCCTTGTTATAAATTAAACTCAACAAATAAAGTTTTATTGACATTCATAGAAAAAAAAAACTAATATATTGGTCTATATTGGAAACTGAAAAAGTCCCTATATAGTTCAAAACAAATCAAAATATTTTAAAAGTTTTATCATGTATAGAAAATGGAAATATAAACAACCATTCAAAATTTCATGTATCTACGGTCATTTGTTTTAAAGTTACACCAAAAACCAAAATCAATTTTTTCGAAAACAGATTTTGCGTAAAAATTCCCGTTTTTCTTTAATTTTTCTTTTGTTTTTCACGGTGCTTTTGAAAATTACTGGAAAAATTTAACCCAAAGTACCTCCCAAAGTACCAATTTGATTCACTTTCCTATCAGAAAAGATACTGTTGAAGAAAATCGAAGCACTTTTACTGTCCTAAAAGGTGATGACAGATACACAAAAATATAATAAAAAAAAATCCATCAATACATTCATTGTTTCACTCAGAATCTAAAAAACACACAATTATATTATTTACATTTTAGATTCTGAGTGGAACGATGAATGTATTGATTTTACAATGATGTGTGTTTTTTTTTTTATTTTTTTTTTTTATTTATTTTTGTGTGTCATCAC
>NW_021774316.1:0-737 GCF_005508785.2 Acyrthosiphon pisum | reverse complement strand
TAAACAGCTTAAAAAGAGTCAAAATATTTTCAAAATTTTATGGTGTATAGTAAATGCTAATATAAACATTAAGTAAAATTTTCATGTACCTGCAGTTATTCATTTTTGAATTACAACAAAATAAGGAAATCGGTACATGAGAAATCGAGTGAATATCCAATGTTGTAAAAATTTGAATTTCAAACGATCATAAAAATTTAATTTGACTTTCTTATAGATATTTTTTGTTTGATAAAGGTAGATAACCTTATAAGGAATCTTGTATTACATTTTCATATCTTAGATTTAAAAAGAAAAATTTTTATGAATTTCCAACTCGAAATAATTTGCAAATTTTCGTGATTTTTCCATATTTTGTAATTTTTTGAACTTTAAATGCTTATAAAAAAAAACTGTGACTAACGATTTTTAATATTTTTCATCTGCCTTTGTAACAATATACTAGGAGCCTTTTATTAAATTTTCAAGCTTTTTTATCCAACAATTAAAATGTTATTGATATTTTTAGGAAAAAAACTAAAAAAAAATGGAAAATGAAAATGTCCGTAAAGAGCTCAAAATAAATCAAAATATTTTCAAAATTTTACCGTGTATAGAAAATGCAAATATAAACAACCTGTGAAAATTTCATATATCTACGGTCATTTGTTTTAGAGTTACACCAAAAACCAAAATCGATTTTTATTAAAAATCGATTTTGCGTAAAAATTCCCGTTTTTCCTTAATTTTTCTTTTGT
>NW_021774315.1:0-878 GCF_005508785.2 Acyrthosiphon pisum | reverse complement strand
ATTATATTATAATAAGCAGGGCTCGTTACTTCATGCACTAAAAAATGCATAAATAAGCATGCATTCAAGCACTAAAAATTGTCAAAATATGCATTAAAATATGCACTGAAAAGTTCGAAAATATGCATTTATATGCTCTAACATTTTTAAATTATGCACTCAAAATATGAATTATGTAAAAAAATCATGAAAAAGTTTTAAAATAATAAGAATTAATCCATAAATTTAAAAAATTCAAATTCCTCCACAACATTTTGCAAACGGCCCGCAACTGTTTGTTTTTCTTTCGGCATTGTTAAAATAAAATATGAATAATGTGTACAGTAGTAACCTACCTATACCTCACATGAAAATACTAAAACAGGAAATAAACGCTTACAACTCATACGAGTAAACTCATCGGCGAGTGTAAGAAAACTATACTGTAGAGTGTACCAATGTACAAAATTATAAATGCTGGTTGGTGAGAAGCTGCCACTTTATACGGTGGAGGATGGTAGTGGTAGCGATTACACTGTTTCCGCGATATTTCGTAAAACGCATAAAATCTAAATAAGTATGTATAGGTACTAGGACATTAGGTAGTCACACGCTCACTGAATAAAAATAAATCAAAACACTATAATTTTGTAAACAGGAAAGTAAATAAGAAACAAGAAACATTTCAAATATTTGTCTAAAAAATATTTTTATGAAATAATATGCACTAACGACTGTAAAAAATCGACTATATGCCAAATATGCCTTTACACCCAAAACATGCAAAAACATGCACTATCAAACTTCATATTATTATTACTATTGTTATGAAACGGATTTGTATCTCAGCTAGCATGTTTTCCTGTGTAGCAAAAAAAACATGCAGATGCATGAACTTA
>NW_021774314.1:0-1952 GCF_005508785.2 Acyrthosiphon pisum | reverse complement strand
CCATGTACTTAGAGCCAGTACAAGTCATTTTCATGTGGAAATTGAAAAAATAATAAAGAATATCCAACAACAAAAATCACATTAAGCCTAAAGCAGTTGTAATCTCCACACTTTTATATTATAATTATTATATTATTAAAAACTGTAATTTTTATGTTCTATTATTTTAAAGTTTTAAACAGTTATTTTTTTTCTTGATAAATAATTTGGAATATAAAATTTTTATTTTTGTCTGGCCCGCAAATTCCTTTTAATTTATGAATGTGGCCCGGGAGTCCAAAAAGGTTGCCGACCACTGCTTTAGCGCGTCGAGTTTCCATATTATTTTCTATGTGGTTTTTAATACGCAATAATACATATATTTACATAAATATATAATATAAGAGACCAATAAAATATAATAGGTATATTATTTTTAATGTAGGTACCTACCGCACCGACGACGTTCACGAATTGATTTTGACGAAATCGACACATAAATCCATACGGATGACTCGCAAAACCACATACCATGACGTATACGTATATTATATTTGATAGGACTATAGGTACGTCCATGGCAAACCACATATATTGTTGTTGTTTTTTTTTTTATATATATTGTTTGCGTATTAACAACACATTTATTTCATACATTATTATTACTACATTTCCTCTTTACCTTCAAATTCTCCCGAATCATGCAACGGAAATCAAAGTGATAATACCGATTTGTATTAGTCTAAGTTAGAAAGGGAGAGTATTATTATTATATTATACAAATGGTTTTAATTTTTTGTGTTTATGTAACATGCCGTTGCATCTCAACACAATATGCTGTAATGTATATAATGTAATACGTATGACGACAAGTCCGCATCACTTTTTGTCCGTATTTCGTGTAAAGAAAATTACTTACAATAGACACATATAGTCTATACTCTATAGATAGGTACTACATAGTACGTTAAACGTATTTATACATATTATATACTATATTATTACTATATAAATAATAATATCATAGGTAGCATCATATTGGAGTCTATTTGCGTTTAAATTATAGCATATACAGAATATATTTAAAGTAAAATTTTAGTTATCTACAGTGTTCGGATTAAATAAGTATTTTTTTTTATCTAGATAAAGATAAAAATAAAGCAACTCAAATGCATCTAGATAGAGATAAAAGAAAACTTAACTCATATTTATCTAGATAAAAAAAAGATACAATTATTTTTTAAATGGTTATACATGTTGGTATACTTTAGCTGGGTACTAGGAACATAATAATAATTTTAATGATATAAATACAAATAATTATATTATGTATAAATCATAAACTTTGTTTGAGAATCTGTATAAATATTTAAAAATTTAGTACAATTTCGAGATTTTTATCAATAAAAAATGTATCTAGATGAATTTATTTAGATTAGTAAAAAAGTTATCTAAGATGAACGTTTAGATACCTTGTAACTATTTATCTAGATAAGATAAAAGATGAACAAATAATTATCTAGATATTCATCTAGATAAGTCCGAACACTAGTTATCTACAGTGTTAGAGTTTGACGATTAAGAACCAAAAAGGCAAACTGCTGCAGGATACAGAAACATAGTGTAAGCAAAAACTCGTCAGTCATCTAGCTGCAACACGTCATGTATAATTTATCGAACATATCAACGCACAAGATATTGACGTATTATTATCATTAATTTTAAAAAAAAAAAAGCAGGTAAGTAGATATTGCTCTGCTGTACATTAGGTTACAAGTGGTTCACTGTAATGGATGGTATTACATTTGAATGCAATGATATAATATTATTTTATACGAAAAACGATTCTGAGCGGAGACGGTTTGGCAGTGTGCATATTTTATATAATATTTATATAGTTATTACTTATTATTATACGGTAGCCGGTAAGTTGAATTAATGTATTATAAAATAATAAAGAACAACTAAAATTG
>NW_021774313.1:0-796 GCF_005508785.2 Acyrthosiphon pisum | reverse complement strand
AAATTAAAGAAAAACGGGAATTTTTACGCAAAATCGGTTTTTGACAAAATCGATTTTGGTTTTTGGTGTAACTTTAAAACAAATGAACGTAAATACATAAAATTTTCACTGGTTGTTTATATTAGCATTTTCTATACATCATACATTTTCCAAATATCTTGAGCTGCATACGGACATTTTCAATATCCATTTTTTTTAGTTTTTTTCCTATAAATATCAATAATACTTTATTTGTTGGTTAAAAAAACTTGAAAATTTAATAGAAGACTCCTAGTATATTGTTTCAAAGGCAGATGAAAAAAAATAAAAATCTATAATCACAATTTTTTTTTTATAAGCATTTAAAGTTCAAATATTGACAAAATACGTAAAAATGACGAAAATTTGCAAATTATTTTGAGTCAGAAATTCATAAAAAATGTTCTTTTTAAATCTAAGACTTAAAAATGTAATATAAGATTCCTCATATGTTTTTCTACGGTTGTCAAAAAAAAAAATGTCTAGAAGAAAGTTAAATTAAATTCTTATGAGCGTTTGAATTTCATATTTTTACAACATTTGATATTCACTCAATTTCTCATGTAATGATTTTCTTATTTTGTTGTAATTAAAAAACAAATGATTGTAAATACTTTAAAATTATACAGAATGTTTATATTAGCATTTTCTATACACCATACAATTCTTTTAATAATTTGACTCTTTCTGAGCTGTTTACGGACATTGTTAGTTTTCAATTTTTTTTAGTTTTTTTTCTATAAATATCAATAAAATTGTATATGTGGAATAAAAAAGC
>NW_021774312.1:0-832 GCF_005508785.2 Acyrthosiphon pisum | reverse complement strand
TCACAGGGTCAGTTTCAGGTGTAGTCCACGAATTACCACCCGAAACTTTTTTTCTGTTTAAGTGGGTATCTGTGATACTCAACTTTTGCTCTTCTAATACTTTTATAGTTCGTCGAAACTGGTGTTCGTCGCCTGTTAGTATCTTAATTTCACCATTAGCCAAAGTTTTCATTTGTTGCTCATGTCCCTCAGCTTCTTCGAGTTTTAAATTATTCATTAATTTTTTAAAATCATTTACACCACATACTGTTATTGGAGGTGGTTTATGGATTTTTACAGAAGTTTTCGCTACTTCTTTCGTCACTTTGATTGATTTTTTAGGCGAGCTCAAAATTTCATTGGAGCTCCCAGCGTTCATTTCAGAAATCTGAAGTTGTAATTTCTCATTGTTTAATCGCAATTCCGTTACCATACTTTTCAAGGTCGCGTTGTCATTTTGTATTTGTGTCCAAATACTAATATCAACTGTTATATTATGCGGCGGAATTGAACCGTCGTCTATATTGTCATACATTGTGCAATTCGGTCAATTTGAGTGTGACCCACTTAAAATAAATTTGTTTAAAAAAACTTACCATCCGTCCGACAGGCCGTGGCTTGCATTGTAAATATTAACACAAAAAAAAAATTGTAATAACTTAGTCAGCACTATTTCGCGAACTGCGAAAGCGAAACATACGTGCTGCTTGTACGGTGTGCAAAACGCAACTGTGTAAAATAAACAATAACAATATAAAATATCCGGACTGAAAAACCGTCTCCGCTCAGAATCGTTTTTCTTATACAATGATATTTTATCATTGAATTCAAGTCTAATACAACCCATTATACA
>NW_021774310.1:0-975 GCF_005508785.2 Acyrthosiphon pisum | reverse complement strand
GAAATGACGCCGGCGACCGACCGACCGTAAGCGTATACCTATACATTTTACATACATGTATATGCATTTGTATTTGCCTATATAATAATTATTATCGGAAAACGCTTTTCACACGCCCCGTTAATTATATATTTGGGAGATGTGCCTGTTACAAGCGAATTATATACGATTACATCGATGTACGTCGAATATATCGGTTTTCGTCGCTCCGTAGACGCACAGCTTAAGTGTTAATGTTTTGACCGTGTTTCACAACACAAACTGTGTCTCGGTAGGTAAGGCGTTAGGTAGGTTGCTAGGTAAGTCCGGGTTCGAATCCGTCGTATGCCCTCCGGGCGGCGATACCTTCCACGCCGTATGATTTACACGGCCGCCCGAGATCCGAATTTTTTTGCATTTTTTTTTCGATTTTTTTACGTAATTTTTACAAAATATGTTCGATCTTTTCTTTTTATTATTATTATTATTATTATATTCAACTACCATATTTCATTAATTGTATATCTATTATAGATAGATTTTTTTTTTCATATGTAATCATTTTTATAATTATTATCTTACAAT
The DNA here is from genome assembly GCF_005508785.2 of Acyrthosiphon pisum. Lineage (NCBI taxonomy): Eukaryota > Metazoa > Arthropoda > Insecta > Hemiptera > Aphididae > Acyrthosiphon > Acyrthosiphon pisum. Next base: position 411 of record NW_021774310.1, on the reverse strand, counting down.
ACAACTTAATAATATGTACCTACCCGCTGACTATATACCTTTTATTTTATGTCTTTTTGTCTTATAATATATAGGTATAGGACATAGGTATTATTTATTATATGGTGTGTTACTGTGTTATTACTTATGTATATGCATTATGTATACAGGGTGATTCTTTTATCGTTGAACACTCATTATCTCGAAAAGTATTAACTTTTTTAGATTTTTTTTTTTTTTTTAATTTTAGTTTTATGTATTTCTACATTTGTATAAATGTTTTATATTTTTCACCCTTATATTAATTAGGTAAACTACTATCAACTTTTGATTTTCAAATGGTAACCTATACTTAAAATTTCATAAATTAATAATGCTATTTTTTTTATGAATTATCACGTTTAAATTTTCATTTTTTGTTAATCCGTTGAT
>NW_021774309.1:0-973 GCF_005508785.2 Acyrthosiphon pisum | reverse complement strand
AATAATTGCTAATTTTCATGATTTTTACAAATTTTGTCAATTTTTGAACTTTAAATGCTAATAAAAAAAAACTGTGACTAAGAATTTTTAATATTTTTCATCTGCTTTTGAAACAATATACTAGGAGCCTTTTATTAAATTTTCAAGCTTTATTAATCAACAAATAAAATTTTATTGATATTTTTAGAAAAAAAACTAAAAAAAAATAGAAAACTGAAAATGTCCGTAAAGAGCTAAAATAAGTCAAAATATTTAGAAAATGTTATGGTGTATAGAAAATGCTAATATAAACATTCAGTCAAAATTGCATGTATCTACGGTAATTTGTTTAAGAGTTGCACCAAAAACCAAAATCGATTTTTTCGAAAACAGATTTTGTGTAAAAATTCTAGTTTTTCCTTAATTTTTTCTTTTGTTCTTCACGGCGCTTTTGAAAACTACTGGAAAAATTATACTTTTGACCCCCCCAAAGTACCAACCAGATTCACTTTGCTATCAGAAAAGATACTGTTGAAGAAAATCCAAGCACTTTTACTGTCCTAAAAGGTGATGACAGACACAAGAAAAAATAAAAATAAAAAAAAAACACGCATCATTGTAAAATCTATACATTCATCGTTCCACTCAGAATCTAAAATCTTCATAGAAATGTAAAATTGTTAATTACCGAAAGTGCTAGAAAAAGTATATTGAATAGACCGACGGCTCGTATTATTCATGTGTGCGGCGCGCGCTCCAGTGTATTCTTTATCTCGATGTCTGAAAGTATCGTGCGATTACCTACTATTTAGTACTATACCATCCGGGTTCGTGGGGAAAACTCCTCTTTTTATATATTGAAATGTTATCAGCATTGTTACATGGATATATTATGATAAAAACGATGTTGATATAAATTTGCGTAATTCATCAATTTACTAATGAACTATTTACTATTATTTCTGAGCAGCTGTCAAATATGGTTTGATTAGGT
>NW_021774308.1:0-811 GCF_005508785.2 Acyrthosiphon pisum | reverse complement strand
GGAAAAATATTAAATTATTAGAGATCTACAATTTAAAATTTAAAATATATATTTGATTAACCTGAACTCAAAACAAATAGATTAAAATAGTTTTTAGATTCTGAGTGGAACGATGAATGTATTGATTTTACAATGATGTGTGTTTTTTTATTTTTTTTTTATTTTTTTTTTTTATTTTTTTATTTTTTATTTTTTTTATTTTTTTTGTGTCTGTGTACACGATAAGTAGTCGAAATAATGCTACGATTTTCAACTTCAGTATCTTGTTCGATCAGAAAGTGAATATCGTTGGTGCATTGGGGAGATCAAAATTTAAATTTCCCAGTAGTTTTCAAAAGCGCCGGGAAAAACAAAAGAAAAATTAAGGAAAAACGGGAATTTTTACGCAAAATCTGTTTTCGAGAAAATCGATTTTGGTTTTTGGTGTAACTTTAAAAAAAATGACCGTGGATGCATGAAATTTTGACTGAATGTTTACATTTCCATTTTCTATACACGATAAAATTTTCAAAATATTTTGACTTATTTTGAGCTCTTTACGGACATTGTCAGTTTTCATTTTTTTTTAGTTTTTTTTCTAAAAATATCAATAAAATTTTATTTGTTGGATAAAAAAGCTTGAAAATTTAATAGAAGGCTCCTAGTATATTGTTTCAAAGGCAGATGAAAAATATTAAAAATCGTTAGTCACAGTTTTTTTTTATAAGCATTTAAAGTTCAAAAAATGACAAAATATGGAAAAATCACGAAAATTTGCAAATTATTTCAGAGTTATAAATTCATAAAAATTTTTCTTTTTAAATCTAAGATA
>NW_021774307.1:0-1354 GCF_005508785.2 Acyrthosiphon pisum | reverse complement strand
TAGGTAAATATCAATAATATTATTTTTTAAAATAATAATTAGTTATATTTTAATAGTCCTTTGCCATTTAATTATTTTGTTTATCACACTTTGTTTCTTATAAGAAATAATTTCTCGCCAAGTAAATAAATTATTAAAACAAAATAGTTTTCCTAAAATTCAATATATTTAGCTATTATTCATGAAATTACAACTTTATAGTGCTTAAAGATCTTATATTTTTTTTTGCTTAGCCATTTGTACACGTAGTTTACCAAGGGTTTTTGTTGTGATAATATAATTCGGCGTTAGCACTACCGAACGGACTGATGTGCATGGTCGGCCATGGTAATAATATGCGGACCGGCTCTTCCGAGCGGCCGTGCTGTTTTACGTACGTACGTAATCTATATATTATATCACGTAACAAATAACACAAAAATACAAAAATTAAAATAATATAAATACGACACTGTGCCGTGTGTGCCGGTCGGTGGCGGAGTTTATTCATATTGTTGTGGCGGTGACAATGTTAATAATTGAAATACCTAGTTTATGTTTTATGAGTAAATATCTAATTTGATTACATTTTTTAGCATTTATTTCGTAAAACAATAATTTTATTCATATAAATATCTAAATTTAAATAATATCCGTTTTTAATTAATTTTGATTCATGTGCTATGCAAACAATGGAAATACATTTTATTCACTGATTAATATTGACCCTACATAGTACATATTATTGTATTCAAAAGAAATTTATTGATTTCTTCCGGTATAATAGACGTATAATATAGTGCCTATAATGACTATTAATGACTCATAACGTCCTGTTAGTGATCAATGTCCTGTGAATAACGCGATTATCAATGTTTTCTTTTAGTTACAACAACGAGTAGTTACATAATATTGTACAACTAGTTAATAGTAATATACTTATATATTTATTAAGTTACATGTAATCAGTTGTAAATGTGTAATTTCTCACGATAAAATGAAGTATGTATATATTATTAGTAATAATAAATTATCATTTGAATTATGTACCTCCCTATGTAACATATTATATAGTATACTGTATATAGTGTCATTGATATCATGAATACGTACTATTAATTTTTATAAATATAACTGTAATATTCATTGAATTTCTTAAAGTAATAATTTATTGTTCATAATAGTTGTGTAGTACTAATTTACATTTAACATTTTAGTTTTATGACAGCATTTAGATAAATTAAAAATATTGTGTTGATATTATATGAAAACAATAGGTGTTCATAACAATACTAAAAATAATAGAAATAAAATGCTGGACGGTAAAGTGCAAAACCCAAAAGTACCGGTTGGTAAAAATCCATAAAAGTGCTGG
>NW_021774306.1:0-779 GCF_005508785.2 Acyrthosiphon pisum | reverse complement strand
AAAAGAAAAAAAAGTTCCAAATAGTTCGGTCACTGGCCCCGGGGCCTATTGTTATGATTTAACGAGGGGTCAGGGGATTCTACGCACCCCTAGCACCCCCGGTTGTTGCGGCACTGAGTGGGTCATTGTATAATGGTTGTATTAGACTTGAGTTCAATGATATAATATCTGTTTTTCCTTAATTTTTCTTTCGTGTTTTCCGGCTCTATTGAAGACTGCTGGGAAATTTTTAGTTTTGACCCCCTAAAGTACAAAATAGATTCATATATTTATTATGGTTGTGATTTGTCTTGTTATTTCACATAACACCACAATAATATTTCTGTGTATCGGGCTATACCAAAAGTTGATTAAATGTTAAATTGTTAATATAATAAATTATTATCTATTGTCGCCCGTCGCCCAGGGCAGGGTCGGCCTGACGATTTGCGCGGCCCAGATCAGAGTAGAATTGTGGGCCCTCAAATGTCATTACGCATTGTCGCCAGTTGGCAGTGGAATATATTTAATATTATGATAATATATACTTAGGTAAAGGGGAACCCCGTAAATAACGTAGAAAAGATAAATTCAAACGCTCATAAAAAATTAATGTTACTTTCCGGTAGATACATATATCGAGTGAATATCAAATGATGTAAAAATATAAATTACAAACGCTCATAAAAATTTAATTTAATCATCTTGTAGACATTTTTTTTTTTTTTTTTGATAAAGGTAGACAAACATATTATGATGCATCTTGTATTACATTTTCAAATCTTAGATCCAAAAAGAAA
>NW_021774305.1:0-849 GCF_005508785.2 Acyrthosiphon pisum | reverse complement strand
AAATATAATATATTATAGTCTAATGCATCAGCGAGATAAGGATATAATGGGAAGGCCTTGTATTGCGGGGCGATAGAAGATTTTGAATTGACTAATGACATATATGGTGAGAGGAAAGAGACCAATTGGAAGACTATGGAATACAGTGTCAAGGAATTATTATTATAGATTTTAGTAGACTGAGACCAGGCATAATATGATGATCACCATTGAAAGGAAGTAGTAATGGCGGAAAAGAATCTAAACGGATCATAAAGCAAAAAAAAAAAAATATTTAAATAATATTAGTAATTTATGCTATTAACAATATACAATATAATTTAATTATAGCAAGTTGTACAACTTACTATTATTAATATATACAATGTATTATGTTGAATTATATTTTTCCGAAAACATCATATTTATATAGTATGATTTATTTTAGTAGTATGTAATTACAATTAAAATATTATTAATATAACGTAATGTGATGTAATATTATACTATATAGTTTCATATTTATCTTAAAATGATTAAACAAAATACTTAACCCTTGTCCTGTGAAACATACTAACTTTTAAAGAATTTGGAAAGTGTATCATAGTATTTCTGTCTTGTAGTACTAGCGTCACAAAAGGGTTTAACTGCTTGATCCATACTTAGTTCTGAAAAATATAATAGTATTAGACAATATGTCGAGTGGGTTCATTAGTAGGATTTTTAGTCATTTTATTCATTTTAGTCATTCTTCCACAGACACGTACAGAACTTGGTTTGTATGCGTTTATACAGATTATTTTTAGACAAACCAGGCTAATGATTAAAAAGTATAACATAATATTAAATACAATACACATTAATACATAG
>NW_021774304.1:0-773 GCF_005508785.2 Acyrthosiphon pisum | reverse complement strand
AATACTTATAAAAAAAAATTGTGCCTATGTTTTTTTAATATTTTTCAACTGATATTGTAACAATATATCAGGAGCTTTGTAATTTATACACTTTTTGGCCCAACAGATAAAACTTTATTGATATTTATAGAAAAAAAAACTAAAAAAATTGAAAACTGACCATGTCTGTACACAGCTCAAAAAGAATCAAATTATTTTCAAAATTTTATGGTGTATAGGAAATGCTAATATAAACATTCAGTAAAATTTTCATGTATCTGCAGTTATTCGTTTTTGAATTACAACAAAATAAGGAAATCGCTACATGAGAAATCGAGTGAATATCCAATGTTGTAAAAATTTGAATTTCAAACGATCATAAAAATTTAATTTGACTTTCTTATAGATATTTTTTGTTTGATAAAGGTAGATAATCTTATAAGGAATCTTGTATTACATTTTCATATCTTAGATTTAAAAAGAAAAATTTTTATGAATTTCTAACTCGAAATAATTTGCAAATTTTCGTGATTTTTCCATATTTTGTCATTTTTTGAACTTTAAATGCTTATAAAAAAAAAACTGTGACTAACGATTTTTAATATTTTTCATTTGCCTTTGAAACAATATACTAGGAGCCTTCTATTAAATTTTCAAGCTTATTTATCCAACAAATAAAATTTTATTGATATTTTTATAAAAAAAACTAAAAAAAAATGGAAAATGAAAATGTCCATAAAGAGCTCAAAATAAATCAAAATATTTTGAAAATGTTATGGTGTATAGAAAATGCT
>NW_021774303.1:0-789 GCF_005508785.2 Acyrthosiphon pisum | reverse complement strand
TTATAGGTATACTTATCTATAGTATAAAAAAAATTGACCTATAATAGGTATTATTAATAAATTCCAAATTAATCATATCGCAATATCAATCGGGTAACGCGTTATACATCAACAAAAAACCGTGGTACTATCATAGATATATAATAGTATACTTTAGAAGTTTCAAGTACCCACAAATAATATTATACAATCATTACAATCACAACAAAATAACTAAAATAGTTATTCCAGGTTTTTTAATATGTAATTTCGTCCAAATTTGAAATTAAAATTACTATAAAAATAAATTGTGCTTTTGTATTTCTTAGAATTTTTGGCAACAGAATTAAATATTTACGTGGGATCTTGTTTTAAATTTTCGATCCTTAGATATAAAAGTTGAACATTTTATAAATTTTTAACTACAAAATAATTATTCAATTTTAAATTTGATAAATTTAGTTAACATTTTAACTTCAAATGCTTATAAAAAAAAAATTGTGCCTATGTATTTGTAATATTTTTCAAATGCTATTGTAACAATGTATCAGGAGCCCTGTATTAATTTTTTACACTTTTTGGCGCAATAGATAAAACTTTATTGATATTTATAGAAAAAAAAACTAAAAAAATTGAAAACTTACAATGTTCGTAAACAGCTCAAAAAGAGTCAAATTATTTTCAAAATTTTATCGTGTATAGAAAATGCTAATATAAACATTCAGTGAAATTTTCAAGTTTCTACAGTCATTCGTTTTTTAATTACAACAAAATAAGAAAATCGTTACGTAAGAAATCGAGTGAATATCA
>NW_021774302.1:0-975 GCF_005508785.2 Acyrthosiphon pisum | reverse complement strand
AAATTTAATACAAGGCTCCTAACATATTTTTACAATAGCAGTTGCAAAATAAAAGGAATACATTGTCACAATTTTTTATTTATAAAGCATTTAAAGTTCAAATTTTGACAAACATATTATGTAAAAATCACGAAAATTCGTAAATTATTTTATGCTAGAAATTCATAAAAAATTTTCCTTTTATATCTAAGATTTCAAAATTTAATACAAGGCTCATAATATATTTTTACAATAGCAATTGAAAAATAAAAGAAATATATAGTCACGATTTTTTTTTTATAAGCATTTAAAGTTCAAATTTTGACTAAATACGTAAAAATTACGGCAATGTTCAAATTATCTTAGACAGAAATTCATAAAAGTTTTTCTTTTTAATTCTAAGATTTGGAAATTTAATACAAGGCTCCTAACATATTTTTACAATAGCAGTTGCAAAATAAAAGGAATACATTGTCACAATTTTTATTTATAAGCATTTAAAGTTCAAATTTATACGAAATATGTCAAAATTGCGAAAATTTGCAAGTAATTTAGTGGTTGAAAAATCGTAAAAATTTTTTCTTTTATAACTAAGTTTTTAAAATTTGGTACAAGGTTCTCCATAAGTTTTTCTTTAAAAATAATATATCCTAGACTGACAAATCATCTCCGTTCAGAATCGTTTTTCGTATACAATGATATAATATCATTGGATTCAAATTTAATTCCATCCATTACAGTAACCCACTTGTAACCTACTGTACAGCAGAGCGACATCCACGACTTACCCGCCTTTTTTTTATGTTTTTTTTTTATTTTTTTTTGTGTCTGTCATCACCTTTTAGGACAGTAAAACTGCTTCGATTTTCTTCAACAGTAACTTTTATGATTGGAAAGTGAATCTAGTTGGTACTTTGGGGGGTCAAAAGTTAAAATTTCCCAGTAGTTTTCAAAAGCGACGTGAAAAACAAAAGAAAAATTAAGGAAAAACGGGAA
>NW_021774301.1:0-1328 GCF_005508785.2 Acyrthosiphon pisum | reverse complement strand
TTTTTATTTGATTTATCTTTTAAAACGCGTTAAAAATCTATAAAATTTGAAATATTCATTATCTAATGTCGTTTTAATTGAAGATCAGAAGATGCATCTGCAATTGTCTTATTTTAGTCATATTTGTAGAATATAAGAATATAGCAGTGCATGTGCATCGATACCGCTGGTTTTGATGTAAAAATAATGCATGTAACTATGGAAGCATACCACCGCATTTGTGTGTGTCAATAAAATATATTATAGATGGTCGTAATAATTATTTTTATATTATAATAACTACCCATTTATAAATAAATTCATATAACTAGACGTCTAGACGATTAAGTCTAGATTCGTTAGAAAAACCGCGGCGGTAAAACCCATTCGGACCTTACGGGCTACGGCGAAAATACCCGACTATAGTACACTACACGCCTACTGCCTACACACACAATTATTTATTGTTTTCGACAAGCTCTCGCTCCGTACGGTCTGCTGTCAAATATTGTAAACTAATAAGTAACTGCCAACAGCCAACAGGTAATCAATATTCATATATTTTGTTTAGTAAATTTGTACATAATATTTTGGTTTCTTTTTACAATAAATTCCGTTCTCTGGTTGTTTTAATAAATAAGTAGTTAGTGAAACACAGTATTCCTATATTATAGGCAGTGATGGTGTGAAATAATATTATATTTTATGTTAATGAATATACTTTGGTAATTGATATGATGTTAATATATAATAATTAATATAATATGGCGCCAACGGTCGATGTAACGTGGTGAATCGCACATTCACGTATTTATTATTATGAAAATAATGGTGTATTGGTACGGGTACAAGGGTATACGCCGTATACCCCATCAGAAGATTATGAGGAGATAGTGCTGATATAAATTCCGTAGAGCTTTACAGTGAACTTAAATATCTGAGCTCACTTTTACCAATTGGCAAAGGATCACCTAAATCAGCCCTCCAGTTTATACACGATATGAAATTAGTTGATGTATTCCCTTACACATGGATATCTCTAAGAATATTGCTGACGATTCCAGTTACTGTAGCGTCCGGTGAACGAAGTTTTTCTAAACTTAAATTAATAAAAACTTATTTGCGCTCCTCGATGACAGATGATAGACTTTCTTCTTTAGCAATTTTGTCAATTGAAAATGATTTAGCCGAAAAAGTTAATTATGAAAAAGCAATCAAACAGTTTTCTGAATTAAAAGCTAGAAAAGTTAAGTTTTAATATTGATTATAGTTATAAGTTTAAAATTAATATTATTTTTATTTTTAATTTTTTCTTTTACGCAATGCGGCAATTTTATAAGTTAATAAAA
>NW_021774300.1:6409-10027 GCF_005508785.2 Acyrthosiphon pisum | reverse complement strand
CCACTGCCCAAAATCTATTTCTGAAGTTCACTCAGCATTACCACTATTACAATTAAATACATATAAAGGTGAGAATTTTCTATTATATAACAACGAGACAGAAAATATAGTATGTTTTACTACGAAATCAAATTTAAAATTTTTATGTTCCCGTGATAAAATTTTCGTAGACGGAACATTTGAATACTGTGCGAAATTTTTTTTACAACTTTTTACAATACACTGTGTCAAAAATGGACATTATATTCCATTAGTATTTTCATTACTACCAAACAAATCATCAAAAACGTATGAATTGTTATTAAGTATGTTAAAAGAAAAATGCTCAGGCTTTGAACTTGAATTCAATCCGTCAATTATTGTATCCGATTTCGAACAAAGTATCCATGTAGCTTCTAAAGTTGTTTGGCCATTAATTACAGTCGTGGGGTGCAGATTTCATCTTACTCAGTCATGGTGGAAACGAATACAAAATTTAGGATTAAAGCCGGATTATATGGATCCAAATTCAGAAAATGGAAAATGGCTTCACTTGATTTTCGGTCTCTCATTATTACCCTCTAACGAAGTAGACGATTGTTTTGTTGAAGATCTGATGTCAATTCAACCTTTATCAGAAAAACTAGTTGAATTTTCTGACTATTTAGTTGACACATATATTTCATCAAGTTCGACTTTTCCACCTTCACTGTGGGCTATGAATTCAATTGATTCAGAAAGGACTACTAATGCATGTGAATCATTTCATTCGTCATTTTCGAGAAACTTTAGTAGTGCACATCCAAATATTTTTACTTAGTAATCTATGACTGATTTGCCAGAAATGGATCTATCAAGTTTTAAAAATTTTGATGATGGATTGAAAAACGACATTGAATTATTCAAAAAAATGGTAAATATAAATTCTTAATAATATGTAGAGTTTTCTTTTATTCTATTCTATTTTTATTTTTTTTAGAAATGTTTCATGGCGTTGAACGTAAAAGGTACTGTGAAATTGTCTGAAAATTTAACAACTGTAATTCCGAAAATAATATCGAAGGCTGTGCAACTTCAATATAGTGCATTCGGCAGAGAATGCAACGGTGTCAAGAAATTAAACTTCTCTAAGACTGAAACATACAAATTGTTATTAGGTATAATAATCTTAAAGGCTACTCATAGATTCATAATACATATATTTCTGTCTTATTTTATGAATAATATATTTTTTCATTTAGAAGTGCTTAATACAAAGTCTCCTGATATCAACAACAAAGAATTAATATCAAGCGTAGTTGGTCGTTGGTTTTCCGGTGCGAACGACAGAGATGGTGGTAAGAAGGAGAGAAGTTTAAAAAAAATGAAGTTCAATGAAAAAGATGTTGTCCATGATTAGATATATAATTTATATTAAAACAATGTTCAATTTTTTTTTATTTAATACGGTATGTAATTTTTAAGTTTAATACAGTTTGTCATTTTTTAATTTTAAAATATTATGACTATTTTTTTTTTTATATATCAAGTTTTTTTATGAATAAAGTCAATAATGAAGTGTTATTTAAAGTAATGTGTTTTCCTAAACTTTAACATTTTTTAAACATCAGTATACTCAGTAGTGGATAAAGATCCAATAAAAAGGGGGGTGGGGTTGGTCTTAATGAGATAAAGATATTTTATAAAGTATAAAAAAAAGGTTTTATTATTGACTATTAGCCATTAAAAAAAAGGGATTTCTTTATGAACAGTTGTGGGGGATGCAATTCCCCCCCTTATATCTTGAATACGGTATAAGCACTAATACCAGTATTGTAACAGTAATGTATGTCAGTACTGCCAAGTACTGGAAATCCAGTACAGAAAAGCGTTATCATCCCAGATATGCTGCCAGTACTGGCACAGTGTTGCGCCCGTTGTGAATTTCCGATTGGGTAGCGGCACTCGTCGCTCCGCTCCGCAAATCGAAAATATCCCCCGACTTGCTATGCAACACCACCTTAAGTAGGTTACAGGGTAAGTTATGTCGTAGTATATGGGCAGTGATTATGCAGTTAACATAAAATAATTTAAAAATTCGTTATATAAGAGCGTTAAAATAAAGCGTTGCGCGCATGACTATAACACCGAAAATAGTGAACTTCGCAAGTCTATAACTTCAAAACTAATCATTTGCGCAAATTTATTTTTGCACCATCGTTCTTAACTCGTTGAAATACATATGTTTCAAAAAAAGAATTGAAAAAATCGTGTGGTAGCTAAACTGCAATTATACCGGGTTTTGATATTATTAATTATTATACTTGAAATATTAATACCTATATTATAATTTATAATATATTGGTATGTATCATAATATGTATCGATATTTTTATTATTATCCACATAATATATTGATATTTATATACAAATTTATAATTCTTCAAGAATTATTATATTTTAGCCTATAGCAACTTTTAACATTTTTAATGATTTTATTGTAAAATATATATTTGTATAGTTATTATAATTTCATTTATTAATATATTATGTTTATGTTTTAATATACCTAGTATAATTTACTAGGTATTATGTTCCATAGTAGTGTAACCTAATCTACAGGGTTTGATATTATTAATTATTATACTTGAAGTCTTGAAACTTTATATTATATATATATTTATATATTAATTTATAATATATAAATTGTAAGGTACTTATGTATCATATATTTATATTATTATCTATATATTTGTATATTAATATTTATATTAAATTTAAAATTGTTCATATTCTAGCCTACAACAGACAAGTTATAAAATTCTTACCTAATGATTTTATTGTAAAATATAATATATTGTTATAGTTATTACTTATTACATATTGCTATATGTTTATGTTTTAATATACCTATTTTCTATAGCAATGAATATTATTATTGTGTATTATTGTGTAAAAGAAGTATAGTACATTAGATAGTACAATTTGTTAAAGATGTGAGACTGGAATGGGCAGGTCATGAGCCGACAACAATCATTGATTAAAATGTATTATACTATATATGTATAATCAATGCTAAAATATATTTATATTCATCTATTCTTCCCTTAAATGTTAGTTTCTCATTAATTTTCTGAATTAAATCGTGGCCTTTAGGGATAAGGAGTAGTAATACCGTGGTGAAATATCCGATTAGTTCAGGTTCGAATCGACCAGTGGGCTAAAAAATTTTGCATTTTTTTTTACTCCGATTGCGCCGTGTTATAGTAGTGACGACAAAAACCGAGAGTGCTACTGTTGCAATAACAAATTTTGCTGATTAGTGTCGATTCTATTTAATCTCTTTTCAATGGTGCCATTAGCTTCACAATTTCTCTTGCACGCAGCAGACTTAGTTACGACAGTTTTGAGGTTATTCTGTCCGTTTTTTTAATTGTTTTTCACAAGTTGTTTTCTCGATAGATTCACATTATGAAGAAATATATAGGAAAAATATTACTCTTGCAGGCCATCACCTACTCCGTTTTCGCAGCCCCGAAGAATGGAGATTACAGTGCACAACGTATGACGGATGAAGATATACGCGACCGCAATCACAGTGAGTAATCAGTATCATGTATTATTTTATATAATATGTTATAATTAATCATTAAAATATTC
>NW_021774300.1:2859-4559 GCF_005508785.2 Acyrthosiphon pisum | reverse complement strand
ATCGGGTGGCTACTAGTTGCGTCCCGCGGTAAAAATTTCTTCCGAATTGCGGCCCGAGTTTTTTTGGAGTGCATACGAATTGCGGCCCGAGTTTTTTTGGGTTACATATGAATTGCGGCCTGAAATTTAAAATTAATTTAATCATTTTCCTTCACGTTTGTATACAGACTTAGGACTGTCTGTAGCATCAGTAGATACTGCAGGTAGGTTAAAAATGAAGTTTTGTTTTTATTTTAAAATGTTAGCACATGGTAAAAACGTATATTATATAATTTTTAAGGTTAAAAATGTTTTTTGACATTAAAATCTGATATTAAAATGTTTTGTTATTATTAAAAAAATTTTAGTATAATTTATTTAAACTCGTAGATATTATGGCACTATCTTTTTAGTACAGCAATATCGATCAACATTATTTTTTAAATTTTTATGGAAACGAAATTTATATCCATCAATTACATATAAACTGCGATTTTTTTCACTCAACAATTCACTTAACATTTCATTCGACATTATAAATAATTTAAAAACAAACAGAAAAGCGATGGAACGTTCTTAGCGGTAGTAAAGCGACGACTAAGGTGACGAGTGGATCAAAACCACCCTGATCCATGCACATTATTATCAATTCTTCGTTATCACTATAACACATTTTTCGGTTGATGCTCTTATCATTTTTGGACATATCATAAAATAATTAAAAAAATTAAAAAAATCAAAAAATACTTTTATATAATTTTTAACGTTTTATTTTGCAATATGGATAAAAATCAAAAGGGTGAAAACTGTTGCCATATATGTAACAAACATTTTGCTAGATCCACAACGTTACGCAGACATATCGACGATATACATAAAATACCTGGAACTTGTTCAAAGTAAGTTATGAATAAAAAACTAGGGAACTATCTCGAACATTGAGTAGAATACTTACTGGTGGTGGTATTTTGCAAATATGAACTCAATTAACTAAAAATTTGTGTTTTGCATTTATTGATTTTTTATGGTATTTTTTTGTTATTTTATGTGTATTTGTATTGTCAAAACAAAATGTGGAAAAATTTTGTCAAAAATGTAACAACAATTTCGCTAGATCCACAACATTCAACGTTACGCAGACATTTTGACGGTATACATAACACCTGGAACTTGTTCAGAGTAAGTTATTAATAAAAAACTAGGGAACTATCTCGAACATTAAGTAGAATACTTATTGGTGGTGTTACCTTAAATCACTGTAGTTGATCAGGACCCATAAAAATTGAATGCTCTTTCTATTTTCACATTAATTTTATTTTTTAGGTGCAATAAAACATTTCTGGACCTAAAGTCTCTTAACCAGCATATTCGAACTGAACACAATCAAAGGGACAATTCATTGAAGGAGTGTTGCAAGCTATGTGATGTTAAATTTAGCAATAAAAGCAATTTAATCAAACATATGCGCCAAGTTCATCCGGTTGAAAATGATTATAAAAGCCTTACGTCGTTGAAATGTCCTTTATGTAAGTCAACGTTTAATGCTACATCAAAGCTTCACGAGCACATTGAAATAAACCATGATGTACACTTGGAGGTTGTGTCTAAGGTCTTTGAATCTGTTGACGGTAAATATTTTCTTTTTTCTTATTGAAATGATAGTTATCCATGTATATATAATAAACATTATATATGTATATTTTTTTTATGATTCAGAATTT
>NW_021774300.1:0-2809 GCF_005508785.2 Acyrthosiphon pisum | reverse complement strand
GAAGGCAAACTTAAAGCCTGTAAAAAAATAGAAGAAGCTATTCAGATTTTACAATCAAATAAAAAATGTGTCTGAAAACTCAAACTCATCTGGGCCCCATTTCTCAGAATTACCTGACATGGCAAGTCACAGAAATATAGATCAACAATGTTTTAATTCAACAAGAAAGAAACGAAAATTAACCAGTGGTAGACTGTCAAAACCAACTGAAAAAGAAAAGGTGTCTATTATAGAAGCTATTAATAATACAAATAGAACTAGCCAAGTTGTAAATACTGAATATGATCATAAATATTATAATCATAATATATTATAATAACTAATTTAATATTATCTTGTAAATATGACAGTTGTTTTTGTAACATAACTATATATTATAATATATATATTAAGTGATAGAATAGTAGCTTTTCATTTAAATTATTTAATACTTTAATTAGTTTAATTATTTAATATTTTTTTTAACAATTATTAACTTTTTATACATGTAATTATTTATTTCTCAGAATAATTTTTCATTTAAATGATTTAATACTTTAATTATTTATTTCTTACAATAATTTTTAAATATGACTTGTAACATCACTATATTTATATATTAAGTGGAGAATAGCAGATGTACATTTAAATTATTTAATACTTTAATATTTTTTTTAACAATTATTAACTTTTTATACATGTAATTATTTATTTCTTACAATAATTTTTAAATATGACTTGTAACATCACTATATTTATATATTAAGTGGAGAATAGCAGATGTACATTTAAATTATTTAATACTTTAATATTTTTTTTAACAATTATTAACTTTTTATACATGTAATTATTTATTTCTTACAATAATTTTTCAAATATGATGACCTGTGCTAATTTTTAATATGTCATAGTTTAACTTTCTATTGTAATGTAAAATTCTAGCAAATTTTAGAGTATTAACTATAAAACAAAAAAATAATTTACTTTTTATTTTACTATTTATATAACTTTACCATTATTAATAAAGAATATAGTATCTACTTACCGTTATATTTTTGAAATTAACTTAGATACTTAAACAAATTGTTGTACACAGGCCATGGCAGCCGACAGCCGTGAGCTGTAGCTCTAGATAGTAGTTACTAGTACTAGTTATACTTGAATACTAAACTGCAATAAGTTGACTGTTGAGTAGTAAAGCGTTAATAATACTAATATCATGTTAGTTAATCATGACTAATATTTAATAGACATCAGACAAAACCAATGGGTATCACTCCGTATCAGAAATTCAAAATTCATAAATTATAAGAAACGAACCTGTGGGTAATAGGTACACTGGTAATACACTGAGCAATAATAATAATTGTTATTTTTAGAACCTATTTTTACATTATTTAAATAAACATTAGATAATTTATTATACAGTATGTACAAACAGTAAAGGTTAAATAATCGCACAAGCACATTATTTTATTTTTATGTTGGTCACACTTAAAATGTTAAAATTACCGAAAAATGTGTTATAGTGATAACGAAGAATTGATAATAATGTGCATGGATCAGGGTGGTTTTGATCCGCTCGTCTAAGGTGTACTTATTAGTTATTGGTATCTACATTATAGGGTGATTATATTTTATCAGTCAAGATTAAATTATCTTGAATTAAAAAAACCCGGGCCGCAACTCGTCTGTACCCAAAATAAACACGGGCCGCAATTCGGATTAGACCTTTTTTCGTAGTTATCTTCGGGACGCAATTAGTATGCAGCCGTAAAATCAATACATTCATCGTTCCTCTCAGAATCTAAAAAGCAGATAAACTGTAAGATTGCAAGTTTGCTAGTGGAACACAGTTGTATATTGTGCTGTTATAGTGCTGTTTGATTCTTTGTTTTATAAAGTTTAAATTATTGAAATTTACGAAATGCTTAGCGAAAAAGATAAACCGATATTAGTAATATTTAAATATAAATTTCGATTTCATAAATTATTAACAAATGAAATAGAAAAATGGTGTTGTACAAATAAAAGTTGTAAAAGTTTTGTCAAACGATACAATAAAGGAATTTTAATAAGCCAAAGTAAATTTGACGTTGATGGTGATCATCATGAAGCCAATACTGGACAGATTTTGAAACGTCAAAAAATACGTAATGGTATTAAAAGAAAGGCAACTGAAAATATTTGTGAGCGACCGTCAAAATTAATCCATGGTGGTTAGATAATGGAAAATGGTAAGTCAATAATTTATAATTTATAATTCATAATAGGTACATACGTATTATTAGTTACAACATTTTTCTTTTCGATTATATTTATAGGAGTTGAGAATATTACCACTACAGATTTGAATTGTTTTCGAAAAAGAATTTATGAGGCCCGTAGAAAAATCCTCCCAGCTAAACCAACCAATATACAAGAAGTCGATGGGACATTCCGATGTTGTACTAAATATTTTTGTCAATTATTTACTGTCCGTGCATTGAATAATGGTCATTATTATCCTATTGCATATTTTTTATTATCAGACAAAAAAATTGAAAGCTATCAAAATGCATTTAATGGATTAATAGAACAATGTAATACATTTAATTTTAATTTTAAGCCCGATGTAATATTCGTAGATTTTGAAACATCTATACACAAGGCAATTCGTTTAACTTGGCCTTTGGCTACTATAAAAGGTTGCAGGTTCCATCTAGGTCAATCGTGGTGACGAAAAATACAATCTTTAGGGTTAAGAACGGATTATAAAAACAAAAATAGTGATATAGGAAAGTTTTTAACATATATATTTGGATTATCATTTTACTGGATACTGATACAG
>NW_021774299.1:0-819 GCF_005508785.2 Acyrthosiphon pisum | reverse complement strand
AAATCCGTTTTTTGCGGACAGGCCGTATGATCGGTGACGGACGTCGGACATATTTCATTTAACATTTGGACGCCGTTCAAGTAAGTAAACATATTTAATTGCTTATTATACCTTCTTATACTGGCCTTGTGTCTCGTTTTTTTTTTTTTTCATCTTATGTTTAACTTGCTTGAGTAAAATGATTTATGCTCAAACACTTTTTAATACTTATATAATACATTAAATTCCATCTCGATCAATATTTAAACACCCCTTCGTAAAATGTCGTTTAATTGTTTATGATGACGGAATGTATTACTGGGCACGTGTCATTTGAATGAATGTAAATCGTATTCCATAGTAAATTTTAGTTGACCAGATTAAATAGTGCGCTGTTCTTTATTGGTTTTTATAAATATTTTAGGAAATTATTTGTGCATATACATAGCTCGTTTAAAAATTAAAATGTCGTAAAAAGTCGATTGAGAGGACACAGATAATCTTTTTATAAGTTTAATTTAATTAATAATACCTAGGTACCTAGCTCAGTTCACTGTAAAACTAATAGCACACTATTGAAACTGGCAAACGAAAATTTACTACGTCGCACGTGTGTAAGACGGAGACAACATAATATTATGCGTGTATCTTCTTAACTGGACCACGTAGCACGTATGTATAATTAATTACGTAGTGTAGGCAATGTGTTCTAATTTGTGTAGGTAAAAAATTGTGTTCGTTAGCCCACTACCAATATTCGATAACAGTCCCGTATAACGCTTTTACAATTATATTTTTTCATTATATTATATGTTTATAATTCATTATATTATGTTTAAT
>NW_021774298.1:0-820 GCF_005508785.2 Acyrthosiphon pisum | reverse complement strand
CCAGTTACTACACAGAGTGACGTGAAAGGTGCTTGTGTGCTCTGGAGTAGACACGTCTGCATACAGGCTGTTTCAGGCTCCTTTTATATTCGGGTCCTGCTCCCCTGCCTATCGATACGCTATCTCTTCTCTAACGGATGTGGTCCGTGTGACCATCGACTCAGCCCACGTACTTGCGAAATTCCTAATCATGTATAGAAAACATAATGCTGTTTTCCACGAAGCATAACGAATCGTCTATGGTTCGTTATCTTTTACATCCTGTTTCTAGTTTATCTATTTTGCGATAATGACAAGCTCTCATATCTTGTCAACTATTATATGAATTTCTTTATATTAGACTTTAATATAATATATTATACTCGAATTTGCCAATTTGTTATTGAGGTAATTTGCCTATTCATCTATTCGATAGAACTATCGCTGACTATACATTCAATCTATTTACTATTATTAGTTTATTAATTGTGTGTCGTGAGTAAACGGTTACTATCCGTTACAAGAAGTAATTTAATTGGATTCTGTTGAAATATACAATTAATATTAATATTTAAACCATGTAAACACACGTGGGTGTACAATTTCGATTTTCTAATAGATACTTATGGAGTTACGATATAGCTGTGCAACACTTTTACTATTGCTTTCTACATTGTATACGGATACGGAATGACCTCAACTGTGTGTATATATATATAGGGCCCTTGAAGTATGTAATACTATTAGCTTCTAGAGGACAGAAAACCCCGAATGGCTGCAAGATGGCGGCCTTATGCTCTTATCAATCGTACCTCTTATCTTCACAAACATCTATCAGTAT
>NW_021774297.1:0-785 GCF_005508785.2 Acyrthosiphon pisum | reverse complement strand
AAATGTCAATTTCCCAACTTCTCTCAATAGAGAAAATCAATTAATGGTAAATCTATGGCAGTGTAGTACTTGGGTTGAATTTTTTTAATTAACAAAAATTATAATAATTTATAAAACAATATTAGACATTTAAAATTTATTTTTAAATCAATAAAATATGAAAAAATGAAAACTTAAAACAAAGTATAAAAACGTTAAATTCTTAAAAAACATTATAAATTTATAATAATTTGATAAATCGTAATTAACTTTAAAAAATATTTGTAGCTAAAATCTGTAACGTTCAGATCAGAGTGGATTCTTGCTTTTCAAATGCAATATATATTCAAATTTCCTTTATAGTTACAACTTACAAATTATTATCTATTACTATACTATCTGATTGTTGTTATCAACTATCAAGTCACTATCACATTAATCCATTAGTTATATTTTCGATATTTAATTTTTATTACTCCATCTCGGGTAAAAGTGTTACGCCCAACCGAGCTTTCCTAGTCAAGGTTAGTTTTCAAATTTGTAACACTTTTCATGCATTTTTTTTCGTATTTAATGATAATACATATATTTTATGATCATAGGCGCAACTAGACCTATATTTTTGAGGGTGCACAAATTATAAAGAATTCCCAGACCCCCGGACCTATACTCTATGTACAGGCTATAACAGGAAGATCTGACAAAAAAAAATTACGCTACTTGAGCGTATGACAAAAATTGTGGAAAAAATATTTCGAAAAAAGTTATTACATTCTAAATTAATTTACTCAAAAAAATATTGATAT
>NW_021774296.1:0-2441 GCF_005508785.2 Acyrthosiphon pisum | reverse complement strand
TAAATTTTAATGAGCGTTTCAAATTTATATTTTTACAACATTCGATATTCACTCGATTTCTTACGTAACGATTTTCTTATTTTGTTGTAATTAAAAAACAAGAGACTGTAGAAACTTGAAAATTTCACTAAGTGTTTATATTAGCATTTTATATACACCATAAAATTTTGAAAATAATTTGGCTCTTTGTGAGCTGTTCACGGACATAGTCAGTTTTTAGTTTTAACTTTTTAGTTTGTTTTTTTTCTATCAATATCAATAAAATTTATTTTGTTGGGTAAAAAAACATGAGAATGTTATGCAAGGATTCTGATATATCGTTACAATTTTACTTGTAGTAATGTTTCAGAAAATATTAATACTGAAGTCTGAGCTACTCAACCAATTATTGAGGAATGATGTTAAATGGACAACAGGTGTCATCTAATTTCAATGCTAATTTTAAATTTTAAGATTTTTTTTTTTTATTTTAAGCATATTCAGCTGTTAATATATTATTACTTATAGAAACATCCTAACGAATTTCATCGTTGGATCATAAAGCACCCAAAGGCCAAATCACTCGACCTTATATTGTGTTTCTAGTAATTAAGTAAGAGTCTATAAGACTTTCAACATTTCCGATTAAAAACTTACTCAGAAATGTATAATTTAGTATCTTTCATTTACTATATAGCCTATCTGGCTGTCTCCAAAAACGGTAATCTTAATTGTTTGATTTTTAATACCAAGAGAACAAATAAAAGAAGATATAAGTAAATATAGAATTAAACAATGTAAAATTATAAATTATTATTTGAAGTTTTAAATTCTAAACAAATCACTCAGATAGTTATTGGCTGTATTCGTATTCTCATGCTCTCGTTGTATGTTTTATGATAACTATTCCATTTGAAATATGTTGTGGAAATTAATCACATTTTTATGCTTAAAATTACAATTCGGAATTTTTGACTACATATTAGATTCTGAGCTCGGCTCAAAATCTATAGTGGTTTTACAATGGTGTTTATTTATTTATTTATTTATTTGGATTCTGAGCGTAGCAATGAATGTATTGATTTTACAATGAAGTGTGTTTTTTTTTGTGTGTGTCTGTCATCACCTTTTAGGACAGTAAAAATGCTTAGATTTACTTCAACGGTATCTATTCTGATAGGAAAGTAAATCTAGTTGGTACTTAGGGGGGGGGGGGGGGCTCAAAAGTAAAAATTTCCGAGTAGTTTTCTAAAGTAGTTTTCTAAAAACAAAAGAAAAATTAAAGGAAAACGGGAATTTTTACGCAATATCTGTTAACTCTTAAACAAATGACCTTAAGTACATGCAATTTTGAATGAATGTTTATATTAGCATTTTCTATACACTATAACATTTTCCAAATATGTTGACTTATTTTGAGCTGTTTACGGACATCTTCAGTTTTTATTTTTTTTAGTTTTTATTTCTATAAATATCAATAAAATTTTATTTGTTGATTAAAAAAGATTGAAAATTTAATAGAAGTCTCATAGTATATTTTTTCAAAGGCAGATGAAACAAAATCATAAATCCATAGTTATAATTTTTTTTATAAGCGTTTAAAGCTCAAATCTTGACAAAATACGTAAAATTACGAAAATTTGCAAATTATTTTGAGTTAGAATTCATAAAAGTTTTCTTTTTAATTCTAAAATTTGAAAATGTAATACAAGATTCCTCATAAATTTGTCTACCCTTATCGAAAAAAAAATGCCTACAAGAAAGTCAAATTAAATTTTTATGAACGTTTGAAATTCATATTTTTACAACATTTGATATTCACTCAATTTCTCATGTAACGATTTTTTTATTTTATTGTTATTAAAAAAAAATGACTGTATATACTTGAAAATTTCACTAAATGTTTATATTAGCATTTTCAATACACCATAAAATTTTGAAAATAATTTGACTCTTTTTGAGTTGTTCACGGACATTGTCAGTTTTTAGTTTTAACTTTTTTAGTTTGTTTTTTTCTATAAATATCAATAAAAAGTATTTTGTTGGGTAAAAAAACATGAAAATATTATGCAAGGATTCTGATATATCGTTACAATAGCAGTTGAAAAATATTAAAAATACAAATACACAATTTTTTTTACAAGCATTTAAAGATCGAATTTTGACAAAATTTATCATATTTGAAATTTAATAATTATTTTGTAGTTAAAAATTTATAAAATGTTCAAATTTAATAGCTAAGGATTGAATATTTAAAACAAGATTCCACGTAAATAGGTTATAAATAAATTACTTTATTCACCTTTATCATGAAATATACTTAGTAATAGCATTGCCTGACAATGATATTAAATCATTGATTCAAATTTAACACCATCCATTACAGTGACCCACTTGTAACCTACTGTACAACAGAGCGACATCCATTTACCCACCTTTTTTTATCCTGTGTACAAAATTTT
>NW_021774295.1:0-840 GCF_005508785.2 Acyrthosiphon pisum | reverse complement strand
TACTGGGAATTTTAAATTTTGACCTCCCCAATGCACCAACGATATTCACTTTCAATCGAACAAGATACTGAAGTTGAAAATCGAACCATTATTTCGACTACTTATCGTGTACACAGACACACAAAAAAACAATGAAATAAAATTAAAAAATTGAAAAAAAGGTGGGTAAGTGGATGTCGCTCTGCTGTACAGTAGGTTACAAGTGGGTCACTGTATAATGGATGGTATTAAATTTGAATTCAATGATATAATATCATTGTATAAGAAAAACGATTCTGAGCGGAGACGGTATGTCAGTCTAGGTATAAGACATAATATTATATTATAGTCTATAGTATTTTAAAAAAATTGATCTATAATAGGTACATATAATAAATTCCAAATTAATCATATCATAATATCTATTAGGTACTTATAACGCGATATACATCAACAAAAAACCGTGGTACTATCATAGATATATAATAGTATACTTTAGAAGTTTCAAGTACCCACGAATAATATTATACAATCACAACAAAATAACTAAAATAGTTATCCTAGGTTTTTAATATGTAATTTCGTCCAAATTTGTACTTAAAATGACTATAAAAATAAACTGTGTAAATGTATTTTTTAGATTATTTGGTAACAGAATTAATTACTTACGTGGAATCTTGTTTTAAATTTTCAATTCTTAGATACAAAAATTGAACTTTTTATAAATTTTTAACTACAAAATAATTTTTCAAATTAAAATTTGATAAATTTTGTCAAAATTTGATCTTTAAATGCTTATAAAAAAAAATTGTGCCTATGTATTTTTAATATTTTTCAACTGATATTGTAACAATATATCAG
>NW_021774294.1:0-1041 GCF_005508785.2 Acyrthosiphon pisum | reverse complement strand
AAATAAATTAGTAAATCAAATAGTAATCATAATTGTGAAACAAAAAAAGATCATAATATGAAAAATGATTAATTATAGACTCAATAAAATTAATTACTACATTTCAACCCAGGTTTTAGACACTTAATTAATCATTTTAGAAAAACCAACTGACTGATGTCAGTCTGCCATGATAGTGGTATTCGAAAAAACCATGGCTTAAATATATTTAAACCATGGAAAAAACTATATTTTGGAATAAATACTTTGTGGAACAAAAGTTCAGAATTTGATCCAATGTAAAAGAACTTATATTCCGAAAAACAATTGTTAGAATGGCAATCTTTTCCGATATAGATTTGTTACAACTGACTTTTATTCCATAAAAGATTTGTGCCAATCGACATTTGTTCCAAAAAATAATAATATCAATAGACATTTGTTCCACAAACCATTTGTCCCAACATTGTTTTGGAACAAATGTCCCTTGGCACAATTATGTTTTGGAACAAATATCCACAAGCATAATTTATTTTGGAACAAATGTTCATTGGCACAGATTTTTTTTGGAACAAAAATATGATCACCGACTGCAATAGTGTACACTACACGCAAACACTGATACCATAATCACATAATTTTACACACCGTTAAAATTTACGGTATCGGTCAGTGTGCACCAGTGTACACTATTGCAGTCAGATTTTTTGAGGTTAGGTTGCAATAATTATCAATAATAATACTCTTATAACCACAAAATGTGAACACTTTATTGATGGTTGATAAACCCAACGTTCTATCTTATCTATGTAAATCTATTATACAGCACTTATCTTCTATACCGTAAACACAGTCGTGTAATTGTAACGTATTATTTTATTTTATTTAAACAAAACTTAGCAAAAAGAAAACAGCTTATGTGATAGTAACTAAAAGTGAGAGTTGAGAAACCGTCTTTTACCGTCATTTCTATTTTAATGTTTTTTTTATTTTATGTAATCCAAAAAAAATCTTTAAGTCTGTAAGCACGGCTTTACATAGAATTTCTATCTAAAGTCGTAC
>NW_021774293.1:0-541 GCF_005508785.2 Acyrthosiphon pisum | reverse complement strand
TTGTGTCTGTGTACACAATAAGTAGTCGAAATAATGCTACGATTTTCAACTTCAGTATCTTGTTCGATCGGAAAGTGAATATCGTTGGTACTTGGTGCATTGGGAAGGTCAAAATTAAATTTCCCAGTAGTTTTCAAAAGCGCCGGGAAAAACAAAAGAAAAATTAAGGAAAAACGGGAATTTTTACGCAAAATCGATTTTTCACAAAATTGAATTTGGTTTTTGGTGTAAATTTTGACTGAATGTTTATCTTAGCATTTTCTATACACCATAACATTTTCAAAATATTTTGATTTATTTTGAGCTCTTTACGGTCATTTTCATTTACCATTTTTTTTTAGTTTTTTTTCTAAAAATATCAATAAAATTTTATTTGTTGGATAAAAAAGCTTGAAAATTTAATAGAAGGCTCCTATATATTGTTCCAAAGCAGATGAAAAATATTAAAAATCCTTAGTCACAGTTTTTTTTATAAGCATTTAAAGTTCAAAAATGACAAAATATGGAAAATCACGAAATTTGCAAATTATTTCGAGTTATA
>NW_021774292.1:0-903 GCF_005508785.2 Acyrthosiphon pisum | reverse complement strand
TGCTCCCCGAGTGGTCTCATTTTTCATATACGATAATTATACACAATACGCGTTCCATGTATTTAGTTCAGTGGCTATCACGGACTAAGATATCTTAGTCCGTGGTGGCTATATGCCTCATATCATGACAAAATAAATAGGTATGTCAGCAACTCGTGATACGCATGTCTGTGACGTAAGCATTTCTCAAACAGGCTGAGCGTTGATGTGGTGGTGGAGTCTTCGGCGGCGGCGGCTATTGCGGCAGTGACGGCGGTGGACCAATGAGAACCGGAGAAATGCTTACGTCACAGTACAAGGCTGGGCGGAGGATGGGTGCGCAATTTGTTTCTAAACCGGTAATATTGCTGACATACCTATTTATTTTGTCATGCCTCGTATAAAGTTAGGATATGTTAGGTAATAAGAATGTTTTTGTAGTCATTTCATTGTCACATTATCAGTAGCCGATGTGCAGCCATCTTTAATCGCGTTGAACACTAAACTGGCGACGTCGACGCGGTAGCTCACTGTTGGCAGCTGACAGCTGTTCCATCCTGCATTTCTAACCTGTGGCTGTGATTCTTTTTCTTGCCAAGTTTTTTTAACAGCTCTCAAATAGTCAAGTCCCATGCCGTTTGTCTCACGTTGTCTCCATGTTCTTCTATTAACGTTTATTATGAAATACAATTTGTGATGTGCTTTTCTCGAATGTCGATAATTTTTTATCGTATTTAAAATATTTATTTTCGGGAATATAGTTGTTTACGCGTGAAAAGTGTCTATTGTCAATCTAGTGTCATAACCAACAACCATCATGGCCGACAATCCCCTGTCTGAAAAACTCGAGGAGCAAATTATGAATTTGGTAAATATCCACTTTTGTTTGTAACAATGTTTGCTTTATTAATAATTTACATCGTT
>NW_021774291.1:0-1335 GCF_005508785.2 Acyrthosiphon pisum | reverse complement strand
TTATAATGTAGGTGTATTATTTTAAATAGCGCAGTCATTTATACAAACTATACTGACAGTTTTTTACGTATTAACATTTCAACCTCTGACAATTTCCTGCTAAAACAGAACTGAAATTCTGATTAATACCTTACACAAACCCTCTATGTGCGTATAAAAATGTATATATTATTAACTATTACAGGTGAGTATCATATTTTAATTTATGGAGTAAAAATATGAAAAGGATTATATATATATGACTTTGGAAATAATAACAAATCAACTTAATGCATATAATATTATGTATAATGTATTATAAAATTGTAATAATAAATTCAATCGTTTTTATTTTTAATCACATTTCCGAGCACATCCATTGCCATACCAATAATGTCTGCAACAACCGATATAGGAATGCTTTTTAACATGGGTAAAGCAGTTTCATTTGAATTTATGATATTTCCATATGAATCTGTTGTATTAATGTCGTATGAGGCTTCAATTTCAGATTTATTATATGTCTTGTTGCTTAACATTTTATATGCCTCCTTATTATCTTCATATTTTGGTGTGACTGATTTCAGATTCTGGTAGTTCAATGTTGCTGCCTGATTAATAATAATCATCGTTGATAAAACAACCAATAATTGCACCGGAAACATTTTGTCTATAAAACAATTTAAATACATATTATCGTGATTATTAATAGAATAAAATACATACGCTAAATATAACAACATACGCAGATTTAAAAAAACCAAATTAAGGATCGCATACAATTCAAATGGAAAATGCACAGGCATAAACAGAAGACTAAGCTAAGAAGAATAAAGAACATAATTTTCGACTGGCCAAACTTCCTTCCGAGTAGAAGTGATACTGTAGTTATAACAGACTCCGACTCGGCCACACCCGTCTTACACATGGGTACTTCATGGACAAAGGACGAAAAACCACAGTCCATTTCCTGTGGAACTGAACTCTCAGTCAACCATGTAATCACCGAATGCCTCCAATACGCAGATGAACATAAAAACTTCCGCATACTCAACACACTAGATTCAGCACTCGGACAAGACACAGATACCACCATACAAATCCTTAAATTCTTAATAAAAACAAATCTATACAGTAAAATTTAAGTTTAACTTTATAAAAAAAAAAAAAATAATTCTAAACAATTGTAACTATTGGCTTTTGTCGTCGATGTTAATTAAGAACAATGAAAAAAAAAAATTACATACACCGTGTGGTATAGAAAATATATTAATTTAATGGTTCAATATAATCCAATTGACCAATTATGGGACTGAATTATGTTTAACAGACCATTAGCTCACTACCTATTGGTCC
>NW_021774290.1:0-734 GCF_005508785.2 Acyrthosiphon pisum | reverse complement strand
CAGGAGCTTTGGTATTAAATTTATACACTTTTGGGCCAAACAGATAAAACTTTATTGATATTTATAGAAAAAAAAACTAAAAAAATTTAAAACTGAAAATGTCCGTAAACAGCTCAAAAAGAGTCAAAATATTTTCAAAATTGTATGGTATATATAAAATGCTAATATAAACATTCAGTGAAATTTTCAAGTTTCTACAGTCACTCGTTTTTTAATTACAACAAAATAAGAAAATCGTTACGTAAGAAATCGAGTGAATATCAAATGTTGTAAAAATATGAATTTCAAACGCCCATAAAAATTTAATTTGAGTTTCTAATAGACATTTTTTTTTTGGTAAAGGTAGATTGTCCTATAAGGAATCTTGTATTACATTTTAAAATCTTAGATTTAAAAAGAAAAATTCTTATGAATTTATAACTCGAAATAATTTGCAAATTTTCGTGATTTTTCCATATTTTGTCATTTTTTGAACTTTAAATGCTTAAAAAAAAAAACTGTGACTAACGATTTTTAATATTTTTCATCTGCCTTTGAAACAATATACTAGGAGCCTTCTATTAAATTTTCAAGCTTTTTTATCCGACAAATAAAATTTTATTGATATTTTTAGGAAAAAAACTAAAAAAAAATGGAAAATAAAAATGTCCGTAAAGAGCTCAAAATACATCAAAATATTTTGAAAATGTTATGGTGTATAGAAGATGCTAAGATAAACATTCAGTCAAAATTTC
>NW_021774288.1:0-834 GCF_005508785.2 Acyrthosiphon pisum | reverse complement strand
ATTCAATGTATAATCTGTATTAATTGTAAATAGTTTTGAGTCTGTGTGCTAAATTTTCATTTATTTATCATTATTACTCTCTATTACCTAGGTATTTCTAGTATTTAAAAATGTATCCATGCGATTATGCACAATTGTATAAATTAATAATTATTGTGGTTGGTCTCCCTACTTTCACTACAATATTGCTTGTGTATTAACCTCGGTATTAACTTTGTCGGTTTAAATCAAACATTACTACAACTTGTAAATGTAGGTAGGTAGATAATAGTATAGTATTGTAAAATTTAATTAATTTAAATCGATGATATTATATTAATAAAATAATACCTTAAACAAGCATCTTGATAACTTATAAATATATAAAATTACACCTATAAAAAACATTATTGAAGTAGGTAGGTATGTACATAGTACATTTATAGGTAAGTAATATGACACAGGGGACTAGGGGAGACAGTGACCGACCAGCGTTCTAAGAAATTTTTTGAACACCTCGTATAGTCGAATCTTACTTAAGTCTAATCTAGGTAGGCTACTATATGTAGATAATATACAGTAGAATCCGCTTAATTGGGACACGTCGGGCGGTGACCTATTTGTCCCCATTATCCGACTGTCCCGATTAACCGAATAACTAATAAACCGAAACTATTAAAGTGCATATATAAATAATTTTATTTAAAAAATACACATACATACACACTTAATTCATACTTTATTTAAAAATTACATATGTATTATTATTATTATTATTATTATTATTATTAGCAGTTATACATTATACATATTTACTATTTAGTATTATTATATCGTAAATTAATTAGATTATTA
>NW_021774287.1:0-823 GCF_005508785.2 Acyrthosiphon pisum | reverse complement strand
TAAGCAAATTTAAATTAATCTGACCCGTGGGGTGCTCTACCCCCCCACACCCTCTCCTCAAATACCACAATCATATTTTTCTCACCCACTTTCTTACATTTAATATATTACAACAGATCTATATATTAATAAAACTAAAAATAACAACATTTACAACAGGTATTTGTATGTTATATAATCTAACATCATGTTGGTGCACGGGCTCGTTTACTGTATTAGGTATGTGGATTAGATAATTAATGAAGGATTTAATTCTACAATTAAAATACAAATTTTTGGAGGGGCTAAGCCCCTCCAAGTCCCTCCCAAATCGCGCTTATGGGCATTCTAGACTTGGCCGCAATGTAGATACCACTACTATGATTCACCGTCTTTTTGAGAAGAAATCTAAGCCTTTTTCTTTTTTCTGAGTTCTTTTCTCCCCATCACCAGTGCTCGACTTGGGGGGGGGACGCAGGGGGACGGAGTACCCCAACTAATTTTTCAGAAATTTTAGCGTACCCCTACTCTCATTTTGAAGAGGCACGCACGGGACGCTGCATCATTCTGCATTTTTATCAAAATGCACGTGATCAAATCATAATTTTTCTTACCATAGATTTAATAATTATTTATATATTTTGTATTATTATTTAATCAATTACCTTTAAAATGTTATTATTTAAGATAATAAAGAACAAACCTATGATAAATTATGGAACTATTTAAATAAATAGGTAGTTAAAATGAATTGTTTTTATTTAGTTACTTTTGAGTTTATTATTATATTTTATAAGTTGTAACAAAAATATACAGTATATTTTTATGTGATTTTTAGAGTGGG
>NW_021774286.1:0-812 GCF_005508785.2 Acyrthosiphon pisum | reverse complement strand
AGTCAAATTATTTTCAAAATTTATCGTATATAGAAAATGCTAATATAAACATCAGTGAAATGTTCAAGTTCTACAGTCGATCGTTTTTCAAGTACAACAAAATCAAGAAAATCGTTAAGTAAGAAATCGAGTAAATACCAAATGTTGTAAAAATATGAATTTCAAACGCTCATAAAAATTTAATTTGAGTTTCTTATAGACACTTTTTTTTTTCTTGATAAAGGTAGATTATCATATAAGTAATCTTGTATTACATTTTAAAATCTTAGATTTAAACAGAAAAATTTTTACGAATTCTTAACTCAAAATAATTTGCTAATTTTCGTGATTTTTCTATATTTTGTCAATTTTTGAACTTTAAATGCTTATAAAAAAAAACTGTGACTAAGGATTTTTAATATTTTTCATCTGCTTTTGAAACAATATACTAGGAGCCTTTTATTAAATTTTCAAGCTTTTTTAATCAACAAATAAAATTGTATTGATATTTTTAGAAAAAAAACTAAAAAAAAATGAAAACTGACAATGTCCGTAAAGAGCTCAAAATAATTCAAAATATTTTGAAAATTTTATGGTGTATAGAAAATGCTAATATAAACATTCATTCGAAATTTCATGTATCTACTGTCAATTTTTTTAAAGTTACGCCAAAAACCAAATTCAATTTTGTGAAAAATCGATTTTGCGTAAAAATTCCCGTTTTTCCTTAATTTTTCTTTTGTTTTTCCCTGCGCTTTTGAAAACCACTGGGAAATTTAAATTTTGACCTCCCAATGCACCAACGATATTCACTTTCCAATCGAACAAGATAC
>NW_021774285.1:0-680 GCF_005508785.2 Acyrthosiphon pisum | reverse complement strand
GAAACCTCAAATTAAATTTATATGAGCGTTTGAAATTCAAATTTTTACAACATTTGATATTCGCTCGATTTCTCGTGGGACAAAATTTCTTATCTTATTGTATTAAAAAAACGAACGACTGTAGATATTTGAAAATTTCATTGAATGTTTATATTAGCATTGTTCTATATACGATAACATTTGAAAATAATTGGAATCCTTTTGAGCTGTGTACAGACATGGTCAGTTTACAATTTTTTTAATTTTTTTTTCTATAAATATCCCCCCATTCTAAAATACTGTGCACGGGCCTGACCTACATACTTTCCTTCGGGCGTAAATCGATTTCCCGACATATTAGACATTCTAAAGCTGAGCGTCCACTAGGTCGGTCGGTGGGCGCGGCGCGGCGCGGAGCGGAGCGGCACCAAAACAAAATGCTTATAAATAAATACAGATCCGTCTACTAGGAAGTCGGAGCGGCGCGGCGCGGCGCTGCGCCGCGCTCCGTTCGTTCGGTGACTTTTCAAAGTCGGCACCGCGTCGCCCCGCGTCGGCTACCGACCAAGTGGACGACAAAGCGGTCGGATTTTTCCAAGTTCGTTGATTGTCGGGTATTATCGGAGTCATATCGTAACTAGTGTTTACGCTTATCACGTGGTTGTTCGTTATCATGTGGTTTGATTAAACTTAGACACTTA
>NW_021774284.1:0-1072 GCF_005508785.2 Acyrthosiphon pisum | reverse complement strand
CAATGTTGCCTTTGCGATGTCCATGAAATTATGCTTGACCCATATCTGAATAGATATCCTGACGTTGAACGTCGTGTCTGAACGTCACCTGCATAATCTGCATCACTAAATATTTCTAATGACAATTGAGTATTATTATTAAAATACAAGCCATAATTAAATGTTCGTTTGACATATCGTATAATCCGTTTTATCAAGTTCCAATGAGCTTTAGTTGGTTTTGCTAAGTAACGACTAGCAAAGTTTACTGCATATGCTATATCTGGTCTTGTTACCTGTGATAAGAACAGTAAGCTACCTACTGCCTGTCTGTAAGGAATATCTTCACTCAATATTTCCGTATCTTCTTTTTGTTCAAATGTATGTGATTTGTCTATCGGAATTGAAAGTTCCTTGGCGTCCAGTATATTAAATTTATTAATTATGCTACTTGCATAATTTGTCTGATGCACAAATAATGACCAGTTTTCCATTATTTTTACCTGCATACCTAGAAAATATTCTACATTTCCCTTTTTAACCTCAAACTCTTTTTCAAAGTTTGTTAACAGTTTATCTATTATATCTTCATTATCCGCCGCGATTAAGCCATCGTCAACAAATATTGCAAGAATAATTTGATTGTTATCAGCTTTGAATACACATGCATCCGCTTCGGTACATTGTAAACCAAATGCATTTAAAAAGTTCCTAAAGCGTATATTCCAACATCTTGGACTTTGTTTCAAGCCATACAAACTTCGCTGAAGCTTACATACTTTATTCGATCCATCTTCGTATCCTGGTGGTTGTACCATGTATATTTCTTCCTGTAGTTCTCCGTACAGAAATGCTGTCTTGATGTCGAATTGTCGTAATATTAATTTTTCCACAGCTGCTACTGCGAATATCGCCCTTATTGATTCGTATCTGACCACTGGCGAAAATGTTTCGTGGTAATCTATACCGTACTTCTGTGAACAACCTTTAATGACCAATCTGGCCTTAAATTTATCTATATTACCGTCAGTTTTATATTTGGGTTTTGAATACCCATGCATTACGTAATGCAATCCTTGCCCTGAGGCAAATT
>NW_021774283.1:0-431 GCF_005508785.2 Acyrthosiphon pisum | reverse complement strand
CCGCAAATCGTTGGGACGGCCCTGCTGCCGCAGCATTTGGTGTGGAAGGGACGAAGGGTCACGAGGGGCCAGAAATCGAGAGGGCAAACTTATGGGTCAGTAAATTGTGATTAATTTTTGCCCCCACCCCACAACAATTAGAGCTAAGTGCCTCTTATGAAAATTTTGTTAATAATAAATTAATAAAGTATATTTAATGTATGTAAAAAGCTGCTCAAACAGTCAAACTAATTAACCTATTTTCTTACTGGCTACCTACTTTAAATGTATTCTTTTTTCTTTATGATTGTTATAGTTATTACTTATTACATAAATAATATATCTACATCTACCTACGATTTTATCAGAGAATTTTAACCTTTTCCTTCAAAATTCAGATCAATTTTAGGTTGGCACATTTATACCAATAGGGGCAAATATATTTTAGGGCA
>NW_021774282.1:0-958 GCF_005508785.2 Acyrthosiphon pisum | reverse complement strand
GTCATTGTCAAACTAGTGACATTTTTAAGGGTGGGGGGAGGGCTAAAATTGTATCAGTACAAGCTCTGATAATTAATATTTTGAACTAAAATATAATTAAATAACTGGGGAGAGCTTAACCATTTGATTAAGAAATTAGATGCACATTGTTCCAATTTAAATTTACTATTTTCTAAATATTTGAGAAATTAAAAATAACTTGATTATTTAAATTTCTGTAAATACAATTAATTTGTATTACAAAATATGAATGTATAGAAACTATAAATATTATAGTAATTAAAAATGGCCTGTTATAATATATTTATTTTATGTAGATTGACAATTAACCGCTAAGAATATTTTGAATAGTGTAGAAATAACCAACTATCTATTCACAAAATCATACAGAACATTCAAAATACCTTTTAGTCAGGGCTTAAAACCGTTTACCGGTTTTTCATGAAAACCGTTAAAAACCGTAAATGTTGAGAACCCTAAACCGCTTATCTAATTTATCTGAAGTTTGGAAAGCGGATACCGGTAACCGATTAGCAAAAGTTTATAAATTCATATCCCAAAAACCAATTATCGACATTTCTGAAAATCATTATTTTAGCGATACCCGGTAACTAGTACAATGAGGAAAAAAAAATTTTTTCCAATTACCAATTATTTATTTTTATTTCAGTTTATAGTTTTTATACTTTATTTAGTAGAAAAATATTCTCTTTATCAGTAATATTGAAATAATGAATTTATGATATAATTGTACAGAAAATAGTAAATACGTACATGTCATACGGGTAATGCCATTACGCATACCGTTTATGCGTATTATAAAATAATATATAGGTATATTATATTTTATATTTTAAATTAAAAATTATATTTTTATATCTGTATTCTGTACTGATTATTTAATATTACCGGAATTCCCTATGGCCGTTTCTCGTAATGCCGCCTACATGGACACTTG
>NW_021774281.1:0-538 GCF_005508785.2 Acyrthosiphon pisum | reverse complement strand
TCCCCTCCCCCCCCCACCAACCCCAAAACACGCCACAGCAAATAACTTAAATGTATTTATTGATTTTTTCAAGAAGATAATGAACCCTCCTCCATTGGACAAGTATTCGTATTACACGCGTTTACACTCGTATACTATGTATTAACTTATTCGTCACCGATTTAGACGAAAACAACCAATGTTACGAATAAATCTTTATTGCTAACTCGACAATATTTCAATTTATATCAAAACTGTCTGTGCGTTATTATCCGGAATCCGGATGTAATGTTCTGTGTACTTGTAGAATGAAATACAAAATACATATTATATGAGTAGTATAATAATATTATTATTGAACTCAAACTATTAAAGAAAACTCCATTTCATGTTAAATCTTTTATGATCATACTTTGTTGTAAACGTCAACTATACTATTCGTTTTCAAAATAATAAACCTTGTCAATCGTTATTACCAGGAAGGAAATAAATCGTTCGTTATATGTTTTACATTATCATTATTAATCTTTTAAAATTCAAGTAACTAAGCAACGTATAT
>NW_021774280.1:0-832 GCF_005508785.2 Acyrthosiphon pisum | reverse complement strand
GTTTTCAAAAGCGCCGGGAAAACAAAAGAAAAATTAAGGAAAAACGGGAATTTTTACGCAAAATCGATTTTTCACAAAATTGAATTTGGTTTTTGGTGTAACTTTAAAAAAAATTACCGTAGTTACATGAAATTTTGACTGAATGTTTATCTTAGCATCTTCTATACACCATAACATTTTCAAAATATTTTGATGTATTTTGAGCTCTTTACGGACATTTTTATTTTCCATTTTTTTTTAGTTTTTATTCTAAAAATATCAATAAAAATTTATTTGTTGGATAAAAAAGCTTGAAAATTTAATAGAAGGCTCCTAGTATATTGTTTCAAAGGCAGATGAAAAATATTAAAAATCGTTAGTCACAGTTTTTTTTTTTAAGCATTTAAAGTTCAAAAAATGACAAAATATGGAAAAATCACGAAAATTTGCAAATTATTTCGAGTTATAAATTCATAAAAATTTTTCTTTTTAAATCTAAGATTTTAAAATGTAATACAAGATTCCTTATAGGATAATCTACCTTTACAAAAAAAAAAATTTCTATAAGAAACTCAAATTAAATTTTTATGGGCGTTTGAAATTCATATTTTTACAACATTTGATATTCACTCGATTTCTTACGTAACGATTTTCTTATTTTGTTGTAATTAAAAAACGAGTGACTGTAGAAACTTGAAAATTTCACTGAATGTTTATATTATCATTTCCTGTACACCATACAATTTTGAAAATATTTTGACTCTTTTTGAGCTGTTTACGGACATTGTAAGTTTTCAATTTTTTTAGTTTTTTTTTCTATAAATATCAATAAAGTTTTATCTGTTGGGTCAAA
>NW_021774279.1:0-804 GCF_005508785.2 Acyrthosiphon pisum | reverse complement strand
TGCACGGTTTAGTTACCAAGCGAATTATCCAGGCAACCATAATTATTAAGTTCCCTATATGCTTAACTTTATGAGGATTGCGCTTGAAATTGTTTTCGACTTGCAAATAATACTCGTATACAACAAATGTATATACATGCACGTTTTATCATCGTTATAATTATATATCCGCAGATTGTTTTTATGTAAATATTTTATTATAAATATATGTTATAATAATTTATATAATAGTAGGGTTTGTATTTTTTCCGTATTCGATAAAAAATTATAAAATTCATCAATCCATCTCAACCATCATCATGCATCATTAATATTTAGTTTGTTAATTTAAAATATAAATATTGAAAACAAATCCCAAGCACCCCCCTATGTGCACCTATGCGTAGCACCTGTCGACCGCCGTCGCGAAATTATGTCTAACAATGCGACGTCAGTCGAGTGTCACACGTCGAAACCATAATACGTTAAAAGATATATTAATTAATCTAAGTATATATAATAATTCAGTTGTGCACCTTCTCAATTTAATAAACCAGTAGTATCTCTATAAACTTGTTATGTGTTGATTTCTGACGAACCCAACCTACCAAATTTTCCTAACCGTCTTCTGGAGGAAGCCAATTAACGGCGAACTCAAGCTGAC
The DNA here is from genome assembly GCF_005508785.2 of Acyrthosiphon pisum. Classification (NCBI taxonomy): domain Eukaryota; kingdom Metazoa; phylum Arthropoda; class Insecta; order Hemiptera; family Aphididae; genus Acyrthosiphon; species Acyrthosiphon pisum. The sequence goes on along the minus strand of NW_021774279.1, from coordinate 161 downwards.
GTTAACCGGACCAACCGGGTAAGTCATAACACTAGTATACTCATACTCGATCATCAATATAGAAGAAAATAACCGAAGGTACTTTATGCGTGATGTAAGGTGTAATAAAGGAAATGTGAAATAGATTAATTTATCATTTACACATATAACTATATAGGTAA
>NW_021774277.1:0-939 GCF_005508785.2 Acyrthosiphon pisum | reverse complement strand
TATTTATTTATTATTATAATAAATCAAAATAACTCAATTATTAGGGTTTGGATGACTTCACACTCGAATGAAATGTTGATGTAAGCAAATAATGTTTGTCTGTAGTGCCGAATGAAATGAAAACTGGCAGTTCAAATAGTTCGATTGAACCACCCCTTCAATCGACTGTGCAACTGGCTCAACTAATTATGTAAAAATAATTTAACTATATAATATCTGTGTTTAATATAATTATAGCAAAAATACTAAGAAGTATGCTTTATTATTTTACCCAATACCCACCCATTATTAAGGCCGTTCAATTCAACTACTTGAAGTACGTTTTCGGCGCCACTGATATTTCGCTTTTCAAATGAATTTTTAGGTATTTTTGGTATTGTCTTTTTTCTAGTATTATATAAATTTCTTTTAGCATAGTTTACATCTCTCACCTGTATTGTACTGTTATTTCCATCCAATGAATTTTCATCTAATGCGTATTTTATAATTTTCCTTGGTGCTTCACAATTATTTTCTATTGCCTTTCGTTTTGCTCCAGTACTAAGCACTTGTCGTTGAAGGTTATTTTCGGTCGACGTATCATGCGTATGTTCTGTTCGTTGAAATGTAATTAATCGATTTTCTCCAGAATTAATTGTTTTTAAAACCGCGGAACACTTTTTATTTTCCGCCACTTTTCTTCACCGGATTTTAAAATTGTTTGTTTGTAATATTTAAAATTATTCAAACAAAGCTAGTCAGTCGACAGTTGATAGCTATAGCTATACTAAAAATAGTTTTAATCTGTGGATTTTACCATCGGTGGAGTTTACGTGTTTTCAGGTAAAAAAATACGTATCGGTGGAATTTACATTTTTGTTTCAGGTAAAAAAAATGTATCGGTGAGAATTTACATGTTATAAATCCAACCCTAAAATAGACTACCTGTAAATCGGTGGA
>NW_021774276.1:0-982 GCF_005508785.2 Acyrthosiphon pisum | reverse complement strand
TATAATGTGTGACAGCTAATTAATTATCTGTGTTGTGTGCAGAAAGTCATCTCTTCTGCGAATTACTAATAGTTTATCAGTTAACACATCCTGGTCTATAGGTTGCGTACATATACGTATATTCGCATATCTACTTGTGGCATTGGCAATCCCCATATCCTGTCAATAGATACGTGATTTATGTGTTTAGAAAATATGACTCGCGAATAACCACTCGGTTATTTTGACTATATAATTAACCCTTTAACCTTTTGTTGTGTTTGCGTATTTGCAATTTGACTATTGCCAAATTGTTTATGGAGGTCGTTTACCTAATCGCTTATGCCGAATTTAACTATTTATATATAATGATATTTATGTGTTACGAGTAAACGGTTACTATCCGTTACACCTCCCCCCTAAAAAGTTCATTTTTATCGCCTAACCGAGAAAAATTAACTCAATTTAATTCTCCGTCACTTCGAGCACCTTCCTAAAAGTTTACATTTATCAATTATTACATTTTTATGTTTACATATGTTTGGTTACAATTATATAATTTAGATACATTACTATTTTCAAGAATATGTAGTACAATCCACAACATATTTCTTGTTACATATGTCAATTATTATTACCAAAGATACAAAGTACAATTCACAATATATTATAATTATTATAATCATAATAAATATATATTACAATCAGTTTTTATTTATGTTAGTATTTTAACAATATTTCTCTTTAGTTTTACAATAATAATCTTATCTTAGTGTTAATATTCCAATATAATATAATTTAAAAATTTAATAGAATATAAATTCCTTAATCTACTACAATATATTTCATTTTATGCAATACATATATACCATTTAAGTCTTTTTCCCAAGACCATAAATATAATATTAATTTACTTATCGTCCTATATGTATTATTTCCATTAAGGATATTTTTCTTATATTTGTTATCCCTTACTATTACTTAGAAATAAAAATTTAAGCCC
>NW_021774275.1:0-3755 GCF_005508785.2 Acyrthosiphon pisum | reverse complement strand
TCTTTCTCTCTCTCTCTCTCACACACACACACACACACAACCATTGATTTTTATTAATATATTATATGATAATTTATGTGAGCTTTAGGTGTAACGTTTCTTATATTTAATACGAATATAGTATAGTCGACGATCGCTACATTCGAACCTGGATAGTCTCGGGCAACACAGTTTTGTCATCGGGTTCGAGCGGGCTTAAATTGTCTGTCCACTGCGACACGGTGTCTTGGAACTCGCTGTCGAGTGGCTTCACCAACCTCATGCCAGTGATGTTGGTGCCACTGTACTTGAACGCATCCAAGTCCAAGGTGTGCATGTCCTAAATTAAACGATCAACATCCATTCATCAAACGTATATAACGCGTAAACTATGATGTATAATAATATTATTGAAATATTATTTGTCCATGTATCATTGTGCTCACCAGAGACGCGATTATAAAATTGTGTTCAGATCCCATAAGGCCCACTTGCTGCGCTTGTAACAGCACTTCCGACAATATGCCGAACGAACAGTCTAGTAGTATTTTTGTTTCTCCGGAATCTTTAATCTCACGAAGTTCTTTTCTGAAATAAAATTACTTATGAATGTAATAACTCCTTAGCAATCGTATTAGTAGTCTATACACATATTACACAATAGCCGTCACCGAAATAAATTATGTTACCATAATTAATGTAAATAATGTCCAGTATAGTACTCAATATTATATATTATATATTTTTTCATCATATATAGGTTCATTAATTACTATTTATAAATCATATTTATGTTAATTGATATATATATGCAAAATATAGTACCTATAATTGTATACCTACATTATAAAATTGAAATTGTTTGAAGTAAAATAAAACCCTTTTAAAGTTAATTTTTTACTGGTTTTTGAACGATAAATCAAATTTGCATTCATTTTAATATTGTATAGGTAATATGAAAAAAAAAAATATATGAATACCTAACTAATTGGTAACTACAGTCAACTCGCGATATAACGAATTTCAAGGGACCGAGAAAAAAATTCGTTAAATCGAAAGTTCGTTACATCGAAATTATATTATACCGCGATATTTTCAAGGGACCGGTAGTTTTATTCGTTATATCAAGATTTTCGTTATATCGATATTCGTTATATCGCGAGTTGACTGTAATTGGTATTTATATTACTCTGAAAATCTGAAACATTTATAGAATATAAATTCTATCAGAGTATCATTGATTGTTATTCATTATAATGTGCATGGGATATTATAGGATATACAATTTTCTTCATATAGCAATATTTAATTTACTTTCTCTAGATATAAGCAATTTCTACTATCGTCTCTTAGACCTTAATACAGAGTGTTTACAATGTCAAAACATAAATCATCATATATAAAAAAAAACTATACGTGTTACTGTATAATGTGTATATTTATATTAAAAATTATTCAATGACATATTATATGATTAAATAAATAGGTACTATGCGTTTCTTATTATTCAGTTATTATAAATTACCAGCGAATATTACCAATTAATAACGCAATAACATTACCGTACAATTCTAATGAATTAAATGAATTTTGTCATATATGTGTTATTACTTATTACCTTGTCCTTCTCACATTAATTGTTCGTATAATAATAATACATTTTTCGACGTTTAGCTTTTAATCACTCTCAATTACCTGTGTATGATAAATATTAAAATAAACCTACACTATGTGTTTGTTTATAATATTATTTTTCACTATATTACAATTTATGACGTGCACGATATGTTATACTCCGGCGGTCGACGAATATATGATGTTATGTGGTATTACAATACAGGTAATAATGTAATGATATATTATTATAACGCCATGCGCTGTTATTTAACCATAATTTACCGATAATTAGGTCCTGGACTGAGCTGTCTGATGCGAATAGGATGATTGGTCGGCGGTGACTTTAGGATGTTTGTGATTTGCATTAGACTTTCGTTGTTTTCGTAGATGATGGTGAAGCTCTTCCAGTCGACGGCAATGATAATATCGATTAGTGCCTGTCACATACGGATACGGAAACTCACCGTTTATTATTCAGAGTTACTATATGACGTATAATATATATATATTAGGTACTTATATTGTTATTTGTTAATTGTTAGTACCTATATACGCTTCAGCTTAATAGCCGGGTTCCCACGACTTGTGTATTTGACGAATATTCACATTCATTGATGCCATCGCAATGTTGTGGTGATTGAGTAGGTATTATTGTACGAGTACTAACGTTCGATAATTTGGTGTTTTTTATACGCCACATTCCCGCGAATTGTCGGTAAAGTGACAATATACTATAAGAACATAGGCGTGCGCAGCCCTCTTGTTCAGGGTATGCAGAAGCAGTGGCGGATCCAGGAGGAGGGGGGGCAAAAGGGACATTCCCCCCCCCAATCGCCTTAGTTTCCCATTGTTTACAGTGTTTACACTGTGTTTAGCCAATTTTGTACTTTTTCCTCCCCCCCAAATTAAGCGCTGGATTACCACAGGCACCCCCTGAAAGCTATTTTAAGAATGTAAAATTCTGATAAAATATATACACAATACACAAATAGTTTCGAGTTTAAACATAATAATATGTACACTCCTGGGCTGCACTATAATTAGTAATTATTTTTTTTGCGCACAAAAATTTTTTTTCTAAAAACGATTTTTGCCCCTCAAAGAGCTTCAGGGTATGCAGCTGCATACCCTGCATACCCCCTGCGCACGCCTATGTATAAGAAATATATTATATATTTGTAAAATACACGAATAGTGCAAATGTTTTACTTTGTCTATTCGAGTAGATATTTGAATAAATTATTCACTTAATATTAGTCGTGGGAACCCGGCTTTAGATAAACAGTAGGTATTATAATAAAGAAGCAATCACTTCAGCCAAAGTGCTCGGGTGCGGATACAGATTAATTTGACAAGACCCTCGTTTTTGGTTGATGTCCCATCGGGTCTGTATGTGAGGGATTTCCTTGTAGTCGCAAATTGATTGCACAATGGGAGCCGTGTCTCCGGCGGATGGGCCGAACATGCCAGTCACGCCCTCGGCGAGCATTTCGCATACTTGGAACGATAGTAAAGAACAACAACTTTATAGCTGGTCAAATAATACAGTATAAATGTATAATATGACGCTTACCATGGTGCTGGGTCTCGAACGAATCGTAAAGAGGCACTATTTTGCTGATGACGTCCAACTCAACACCGCTAGCAATCATTTTGGCCTTGGCAACGTCCACGGAAGACTTAAAGGCCGTCTCCAACATCGAGTTCTCCTCGTTGTACAAAATCCCTGAAGATATTTTTATGGTATAACCATAGCACTTAATAGCTTGTGCGTATAATATAGTCAGTGTTTTATAAAAGACTCATTATAGATATCCGTTTTTAATGCCCTTTTGGCCATTTTGAATAACATTAAGATGAATCAAACGAGAAAACTTTTAAAAGGAAAGTTTTTATTTATTTACATGATAAAATTTCAAAGTTCGACGAAACTTTTACCCGGAAACGTATTGTTAAAAGATTATACATTTCCATTTTTCATTAAGTCAGTCTGTGTTTTGCTTAATAATTATGTTTAGTACTCACAAACCAGATTATAATAAAATATAAATAATTTTAAAAATGTTTTCAACATAATCGTTATTAAACATCAAATTCGGATTACGATAGAATAATAACGTTGATTGAAATTCAATTATTATTATTCCATTGATACAATC
>NW_021774274.1:0-1408 GCF_005508785.2 Acyrthosiphon pisum | reverse complement strand
AAGTACCTAATAGATATTATGATATGATTAATTTGGAATTTATTATAGGTACCTATTATAGGTCAATTTTTTTTTAATACCATAGATAAGTATATATATGTCTAATACATAGACTGATATACCGTCTCCGCTCAGAATCGCTTTTCTTATACAGTGATATTATATCATTGAATTCAAATTTAATACTGTCCATTATACAGTGACCCACTTCTAACCTACTGTACAGCAGAGCGACATCCACTTACCCACCTTTTTTTTTGTTTATGATAGAATATCTAGTAGGTACTACTTTCCTCGGTGTAAAAATTTTTTTTTTTTTTTTAAAAAAATAACGTTTCATAATGTTTAACATAATATGGCATATAATTGCATATTGAGCCACTTTTTCCTTGCATATTTGCATGTTGCATCATATTTGACACTTTTTAAATGCATATAAATCCGGGCTCTAGTGATCACACTGTATAAAACTTTTAGAATATATTGTTATATTTTATACACATATATTTCCCACAGTGACATTTCCAAATGTAATTTTTTTTGGCAAATATGAATTTAACTTACTGAGGTAGATACTACCTAATTCCTAAATTTACTAAAATTAACTACTTTAATTGCAATAATATCATAAAATATGCGCCTAACTATAGTAATATTATTACAGGCTGCCGGCTGGCATAGTTATACATTCAACATTGTCAACACAAATATCAAAATAACTTATCTACGTCCTAACGGACAATATTATATTAATATATGTTAATCAGACAATGTGTCAATTTAAATTGTTTAATTGTGTAAACAGTAACACGATGGACCTATTAAAGTATTTAAGAGGATGTCAGCGCATTATTTGTTTTCTCTCTCTAGCCCACTTACAACATAGACAAAACGCATTAACGCAGAATCATTTTTTCTATGTTTTTCGGTTATCTTAGAGTAAAATCAACCATTACAAAAAAGATAGAGAATAATATTTTTGAGGGAATGACATATAGATTTTATATTTTATTGTTGTTTGACTTTGCATTTGATTTACAAAATAAACAAGAAAAATGTTGTAAATTTAAATTATGTTCAAATGGTTTTGAGACAATATTTAGACAATAATCGATATGTCATTCCCTCAAAAATATTATTCTCTTTCTTTTTTGTGATGAGTCATTTTACTCTAAGATTACTTCAAAACATAGAAAAATGATTCTGTGTAATTAATGCGTTTTGTCTATGTTGTGCGTGAGCCAGAGAGAGAAAACAAATAGTGCGCTGACCATAGATATATACAACAAACTAGATAGCCGTCTCCTTCTTGTCATGGAAGTCGGCCGCCACCGTAATACAAAGACGGCTATCTAGTTGTTGTATATATCTATGGCGCTGACATCCTCTTTAAGAGGACGTGAAACCC
>NW_021774273.1:0-771 GCF_005508785.2 Acyrthosiphon pisum | reverse complement strand
GTCACAGTTTTTTTTTATAAGCATTTAAAGTTCAAAAAATGACAAAATATGGAAAAATCAGGAAAATTTGCAAATTATTTCGAGTTAGAAATTCATAAAAATTTTTCTTTTTAAATCTAAGATATGAAAATGTAATACAAGATTCCTTATAAGATTTTCTACATTTATCAAAAAAAAAAGTCTATAAGAAAGTCAAATTAAATTTTTATGATCGTTTAAAATTCTAATTTTTACAACATTGGATATTTATTCGATTTCTCATGTAGCGATTTCCTTATTTTGTTGTAATTCAAAAATGAATAACTGTAGATACATGAACATTTTACTGAATGTTTATATTAGCATTTCCTATACACCATACAATTTTGAAAATATGTTGACTCTTTTTGAGTTGTTTACGGACATTTTCAGTTTTCAATTTTTTTAGTTTTTTTTTCTATAAATATCAATAAAGTTTTATCTGTTGGGCCAAAAAGTTTATACATTTAATACAAAGCTCCTGATATATTGTTACAATATCAGTTGAAAAATATTAAAAAGACATAGGCACGATTTTTTTTTATAAGCATTTAAAGATCAAATGTTGACAAAATTTATCAAATTTTAATTAAAAAAATTATTTTCTAGTTAAAAATTTATAAAATGTTCAATTTTTGTATCTAAGAATTGAAAATTTAAAACAAGATTCCACGTAAGTAATTAATTCTGTTACCAAAAAATCTAAAAAATACATTTACACAGTTTATTTTTATAGTCATTTTAAGTACAAAT
>NW_021774272.1:0-6496 GCF_005508785.2 Acyrthosiphon pisum | reverse complement strand
TTAATGTACGCGGGGTCGGAAAAGTCATCGCCGTATCGGCGGGGCACGTGTCATAATAATAATATTTTATAATGATCTAATGATCATTAGCGATTTCTCGGAAAAGTCCCCATAGGTGACCTGCGAATATTATTCAGGACCAGTGCTGCAGGTCGGAGGGACGAGACCGACTGTGCGTGATGTGTGCAAGTACGCGTTTGTATTATAATATACTAACGCCAGCATTCTTCCAGAGTCAATGACTGGAGTTAAAAAAAAATACATTATATAGGTAGGTAGTATCTCATTATCACTGCAGTAATGCCCACGCTAAAATATGACAAGGGGTGGCAGGATTCAAGCACATTTAAAACGAAAAAGACAGTTTTCAGTGAGTAGTAATATTTAACAGTTTTAATTGAGGGGATGCGCTGGGATGCGGCCGTTTAGTTTTTCCGGTTGAAATGACGTCACGTGATTTTGTAACGCCTATTTACGTCACGGTGACTCGACGATGTGTATATGACAACAATAATAACATAATACGATGAAACTTCCATAATAATATGAAGAACTTTCTTATAGAAAAATACTTAGGTGTTCGACTTTTCAACGTGACGTATAATAATAGGTATAACTGATCGATCATATATAATATTGTACCTTTGCGTCGTAAATTTTTACAAATGGTCTTTATACAACAGTATTTAAAAAAAAATTGAAATCCACGTTCACGCCTAATTTAAAAGTCAATAGTTGTTCATTGCGACCGATCCAACAATTATTTTATGTCTTCTCTCTAAATCTCATACAATAGTGGTATTTATATGTATTCGCCGACTTTATAGATATTTTGATAATAATATGATAATATATAACATGGTTATGCTTAAGAATTTTGTTGATTTTTTCTTGGTCAGGTCCCAGTGTTTCGTATAGGTGCTCAGGTATATTTGAGGATGTTATGGTAGCTACATAGTGGTAACAGTCCAGATCCCCTAACCCCCACCCCTCCCCCTCGTAAATCCACCACTGCGCAATTATGTAGTACAAAATAAAAATCCCACTACGTAATAATTGCAAGTTTATACATCATTCGGTCGATTTTTCAATGTTATTAAATTTGTCAAACTGTGTACGTGACTTTATAAAATTTCATTTTAAAAATATTTCAAATAAATATTTATCGAACATTGTTCTCTACAAAATTAAGGAATTTATTGCTTTTTCTTTTAACGTTACTTTTCGATAGTATTTGGAATCACTATAATAGGACACGAGGTACATCTTCCCCACAAAACACACTTTTAGAGAGTATGAACCATTATCACTCACTACAACTGTGGAGCAATTATCTAGAGACAAAATGTAATCGTAATACAAAGCCAATCTTCGAGTTCAAGTGTGGCCGATTCCACTGTTCTCTTTCAACACACAATACTCGTGGGAAAACCACCATTGTGGTATTCATAATATTATTATTTAATATCAAGTTCGAAAAAGAAAAAATGGCACATTTTCCATGCCCATGAATATTAATTGTAATGGTAATGCAATTTTGAAGTATTTAAAAACTTTCATATAACCGGATTTTCTTGTTTTAAAATGAGACACAGATGGTGCCGTCTGGAGAGGGCTTCGTTACGTTTGACATTTCCTAGTTTTTTTTTTTTTATAAAAGTAGGAAACAATAACGAAAACTCTACTCTCTGTCTGCGCTTCAATTAAATAAATATTTATTGAGGAAAAAAACTATCCATAGTAGTTAAAAAATAAATAAATAAATTTATAATACAGGTATACAATAAGTTTTCTTCATTCAATACCTATATTATTATTTAGTATTATGTTTATTTTGTAAATTGTATAATTAATCAATGCATAATATTATCTTACAAGAAAACTCAAAAACTCTTGCATTTTAGTTATTGGCTAAAATTAGGGTGCGTATTACGTATATTATATATACCAGGTATAAGGCATAATATTATAATCCTCATTGTTTGATAATGCGTGAATAAGAAAAAAAAATGAATCAATTATAAATTAGCAGCTACATTTTATTAGGTTTATGACGTTATTTTTTTTAATTATTTAAATATTTTGAAGCATACAAATACAATGTAGATTTAATACCTATATTAAATGTTTAAAATTATTTACATTAAATTTAATAAAAATATATAAATATTAAATAACAAATTTGATTGCATTTCTATTTTGTAAACACTTCACTACCTTTTCTATCAACTTTTTACTAACATTCAAACTAAACACTGTCCAGAATCATTTTTATTTGTTTTAATTTCATAATTTATTTAAAAATAAAAGAAAAAATACAAACTACTGCGTAAAACGTAATGTATTATTCAATAATGCAATAGAAATATATTCAACATGTCGTCTCTCCTATTATGAATTTATTATATATTGTATTTTAGTTATAGCAATGAAATATTGTTCAAACAATATAGACGTTGTTTGAAATACACTTAGATATTCGAAGGATGAACGGAGATTTTCGTCATCACTCCAGAATTAGTTTATAAATACATTATTGATGATAATCTGAATTTACTGGAATAATTCCAATTTAATATTTTATGATGTCAAAATTTAAATAAAAACAAATATTGACATAACAATAATTTACCTTTATGTATCAACAAACAATTTCAAAAAACTTATAAACGTATGTGTATATGTCATTAATTAATTTTTAAATTTAATCTAAAGTTTTTAAAAAAAATATTTATTTTAATTTCAAGAAATAGTAATTGAATTTAAAATGCTGTAAGGCCTTATAATTATAATACTTTAAACTTTGAAAAAATTATTGTGTAAAAGAACTTGTATCAATAAAAATATATATATTCTATTCAGACAGTTTTTTAACATTAATGTAAATGCGGAAACTATATTATAATCGTTTTTAAAAATACTTAAACTTTGGATAAAATATTATTGAAACAAGCGTACTCGACATGAAAATCTAATACACATTTCTATACGATTTACTAAGTACATTAATTTATGATTAAAACATAGGTAGATAATTATTAATAAAACGTGATATAAGCCGTTGTGAGACTTAAATCCTTCGACCATGTACAGTTTATTATATCATACTCTTAGGATGTGCCTATATAATGTTATGTTACGTGAATTGATGCATGTACAACGCACGTGGACTGCCAATCGTTCGAAAAAATAATTTATAAAAAATAATTATCCATTTATCGGTATTATATTATATTCGCAACGACCGCGATACGTCCTCGAAGATACCTTTAGGTATAGTTGGTAATCGTCAAATTTAAAGTCTACTGTACGTCAATCGTGGTTGTTTTCTACTCTAAATCCGGGTAAAAATGATCTAATATTACCTAAAAGTGATATATTTAATTGCATTGTACATAATATAATAATAATAATCACATCCGATGTCCCGTTTGCTCGAATTAAAGTTTCTGCAGCTGACTTAAGCTGACAAAAGCTGAATATGTTTTCCGCAACGTTCTTTAGTTTTGTGTCGCATTATATGGCAGTTAAATTTGAATTCCTATAGGAGACGGAGACTAGCCTAACTATAGTTGCGAAGAAACTCAGAAAGGGTGCGTATTGTCCATATCGTTCGGACTTATACAATCTTCGATATTTTACGACTATAATAATAATAATAATTGTGTTTACAAAACCGAAGTAGTGTCGCGATAATTTATTACTACGACTATAATTATGCGGTTATTATTCAATGATTTCTTGTAGCTATAAAGTTTACGCTTCGAACGATTAGAACATTTTTAGATATACGTAACTCTATTATAGTGCTACAATGCACTATTAATTTTGTTTTGCAAAAACATATTTTGTCCAGGCACAATAATAGAGACACGATTTCACGTGATATTCAATTTACTTACTACGAAGTTACTACCTAAAACATTTTCGACCTAGAACACTCTTAACGATAGTGAACCCTGTCTCCTGCTGATTCTAATCGTATCGTAGGTACTCGCGCAGCACTCTTGTCCATTTCGGACTGGCATTGCTTATTTATATAAGTATAACATATTACTATAATAACATTTTAGTATACTCTCACATTTCTTATAATTTAAACCCTTTTAAAAAATAACATAGTTCATGTTTTAGTGCGTAGTTGTCAATGTTGCTTACTTTTTTTATTTCAGCTCGTAAGAATTTTGTTCGAAACATTATCTCTTCCATCCGTATCGCTATATTGTCGGCTGATGCGCACAAAACACAATATTATAAAATTGCTTATTTATGTATTCGTCCTCTGACTTATTGAACGACATTCGGTCTATATAATATATATTATTATACTCGATATATCTCACGGGATATCCTATAGTACACTGTGTACAATATAATATACTACACGCGCAGAGGGTCGACCTCATGTGAGTTGTGTCCCGACCATAAGACGCGACTTCCGTTCGAGTCCATATATTCAACGCATATTGAAATACTATATGCGGAATACATATTATTATTATAAATTCTTGAACTATAGACGAACTAATTCAACCACAGTCTTCAATAAGCGTCCGAGTCGAGCATAGAAACGAAATGAATTCAAATTCTCGTATATTTCTTAGGACGAGGAACGGCCATCGGAACTTTTATCAACTTTAAATAGCTTCTTTTCGAAAAAAAAAAATGTAAAATATTAAACCCAGTTAAACTATAAACTCGCTAAACTTTTTTAATAAAAATGAACACGCATAATATACAGCTTGAATGTATATATATCTTATACAGGATCTATAGTACATAATATTATTATGTAAATTACATATTAAATATTTCTTACCCCAAAAAAAAAAAAAAAACAAAATCAAGATCGAATTTTGAAGAAAGTTTAGTCCAACGAGGAAATAAAACGGACAGAAATGTATTATTCGGCGAGATTGATAAAACGAAAAAATATTACATCGGCTTATGATACGCGTACCTACACAAACTTTCCGTCGCCCGAATTCCGAGTAGAATTCGTAACTTTGATTTGTTACCTATAATGACAATAAGCATACGAATTGGGCGACCCTCGTTTATATAGTATCGCACGCTGACATTCAAATCTGACTTACAACCCACATTGAGTACCCACACTGTTATATAATATATCGTGTGATATACATGATATAGAACGTATAATATTAAGCTACCGACGTCAGTGCGTCATCCGAGTGGAATTTTTCGACTATAGAAACAAAGGAATAATACGATTTTCTTGTAATATTGCGGTGAATCTTGTTTCCTGCAGGAAGAGAACAACATGTTTAAAACCTACCTTCAAAAAGTCCTTTGACGAATTCTCGAAAGCCATTTCGTCGTAACCGAACAACATTTTAATAATATATTAAATTATTGATTGTATCTATATAATATTGTTTCCAACATTATGCATAACAAATCACGACAGTTCGAGAATATTGATGGTCTGAAGATATAGGAAGGTTAGTAGTATAGCACTTTCAAATTTTGTAAAAGTGAAGTTTGTTGTATTTAACTTAAATCTATATTTAATGTTATATTGTTATAGCATTAATTTAATTGAATTACTAAAAATTAAATTTCTTACGTGGTTTTATTTTTGATCGTCTCTTTTTACATTAGTCAAAAAGCTGAAAACTTTCATGAATCGCGTATACATAGGTTGGTATGCACAAAGCACTTTCGACAAGTCTGTCAGACATTTTTCAGACTGTTTTCAAAATCATTGAAAAAAAGTTAATTGTAAACATGTACAAGGCAATCATGATTTTTTTATTATTAACCAAGTCTGGATCTTCCCCGAGTAAACCCTCTTCCATTTATAATCGATTTTCCAATACGGTGGTTTTAATGATTAATATTGTTTTTTAGAATTTAAAAGAAATTATTCACGATATTTTTTCAAAAATTCAATTTTATTTAATATATTGTCACAGGTACATAATTAATACTCATACAATACGATAAAGTATACCGACCATATTGTGAACATGTATGACATTCTATTTAATAAGTGTTGAAATTCAGGAAATTTTTACAAGTCCAGATTCAAAATTTACAAAAGTTTAAGTTGCATTTAAATTATTATTAAAAAATTATTGAATTACGAAAAACGTTCATAATAATATATTATAATATTACCTACTTTTAGATTCTGAGCGGAGCGAGGAAGCTATTGTTTTTACAATGGTGTTTATTTTATATTTTTTTTTTATTTTTATATCCTGTATACAAAATTTCTTCCAGGAGGAGTGTTTTGATTTCAACATATAGTACCTTATCCTTTAGGACATTGAATCAAGATGGTACTTTAAAAAGGTTATTTTTCGATTTTCTCAATAGTTATTTAATTCAACGGGAAAAACCACCGGAAAATTACGAAAAAACGCTAAAAATGGGATTTTAATTTCTAACGCTTTGTTTATCACCATAGAAATAAATAAAAAATTATAATATTTTAATATTAATTCAACTTACATGATAAAATAAATAA
>NW_021774271.1:0-867 GCF_005508785.2 Acyrthosiphon pisum | reverse complement strand
TTAATCACGAGCATAAAATCAAATTGATAAATTGACAATTGATAAATAATAATATATAATTGACATCCCCGGCCATTGCTTTAATATCTGCATATTGTGCTTTAATAATATGCTTTATTGAGCAACGCACTAAATCGTTAAATATTAGGTATATAACATAATATGTAGTAGGTACTTGATATATTACAAATGTTAGGTGAGTCATTTATATCAATTAAGTATAGCATAAAAAGTACTGCTGCATATTCTACATAATACAATATTAATAAACAAAATAGCACTTTATGTATTTAATTAAAGTCTGAAAACTAAATTGTATAAGGATATGACTATATACAATTTGATATAACTTATACAGGTAGGTTTGGGTATTATATGAAATTAACTATTTATTATTTTACATGGGGTGGATTATATGGAATGGTTCTTTTATACTTGAATAGACAATAGTAATATAACTAACCTACTGAATATAGTAGTACCTAAATACTATATTACAGTTGGTTGAGGGATTCAAATTTGGTAAATAAAAATGTTATGGAGAATATTATATTACTGTTTTTAGGTGAGTCACATTTGGTTAGGTTAAAATACTGCTACATATTCTAAAGACTGGCAATTAAGTTGTATAATGATATGACTGTATACTATTTGATATATAGGTTTAATTATGAGAGTATTATATGAAATAAAATATTTATTAAATAATAAATTTGATACATTTTATACATGGGTTGGATTATATGGAACGGTTATTTTATACTTGAATATAACTAACCTACATGTATACTATGTAGTACCTAATATATTACAGTTTTAATGTGAGTTAATTGGTTGAGGTAATACAATATTAATAAACTAATATTA
>NW_021774270.1:0-2077 GCF_005508785.2 Acyrthosiphon pisum | reverse complement strand
AATTATAAATATATAATACACATTACATGTTTTTAAAACCTACTAGGTAACTAAATATATTAAACAGAACTCCCACTTGAATATGTATTGATACATCATAATTATTGTTTTCTACAAACGACCCACTGTAGCGTAATTAACTTGTCCTGTCCTGTATTTTACATAATATATACATATTAAAATATTCTATTTATTATGTACATTAATCGTGATGGTAGTAAGTAGTATACAACGTAACGAAGCATTCACAAAATGCAATTACAGAAGAATATATTTTATAAAACAAATTTTTTCTGAATAGTTTTCAATAAAAATAAAATAATAATATTTCTTCTAGTTAATATTACTGACAAACATAGCTATATTTTTATTGATAGTTTATACTTACCAGTTACCATTTTACATTAATGCATAATTTTCTTTCGATTAAATAGAAAAACTTATTTTTGCAAAACTAAAATTGTTTTATTCAAATGGTGATGAAAAATATGTTACTTTTGTAGTATGCATGAACACCAAAATGAGCAAAAGAATATAATACCAATTTGGGCAGGCTATGCCTTATGAAGAAAAACCTTTTATATTTTATTGTTTTTTTTTTTTTTTTTTTTAATTGAGACTAGAAAGCATAGGCGCAAATTGAGGGGGGCTTGGGAGGCTAAACCCCCTCAAACTTAGTAGTAGCCCCCCCAAACAAAAACATAGGACATACAATTTTAAAATGCTATATTGCAATGGTCTGCTTGCCTTTAATATATTCAGCCCCCCAAGTCAAAAGTTGAAATTGCGCCTATGAGTCTATAATTAACATGACTGGAAACGAACAATAGTGCACTGTATAATGAAAAGATTCACAATATATGTTACGGAAAGTCAACGAGCGATTGTAGCGCTATCTATAACTTCCTACACTGTTCTATTGGCGATTGAAAGCTTATCAATTAACTGGCCGGCGGGGGGTGGATTTGTAACGGGGAACATGTAAAATAACATATAAATGATACACAGCGTCCCCGTTACATCTTATCGATTTCAATCGCCAATTACTATTTAGTAACTACATTTTAGTTACTCAATTTTGTCGCCACGATCGCTCGTTAACTTTCCGTAACAGATCTTGATCAAATGATAAAGGTTCGTTTCCAGTCCTGTATTTCGTATTTAGTTCGCGGTAGGTATTTAAGATTTAAATGTACTTACACCAACCTACGCATAATATCATTAACCATACACTGTCAGTTTAGTCCAGAGGTATTCACACTTTTTCATGCCATGGCTTCTTTTTGTGCTCACAATATTTTTACGGCTCAATTTTTGGGAAAAAATTGAAACAATACGGATACAATATGGCCAATATGAGTGAAAATAACAGTGACTCTAGTACTAGAAATAACATTTCAAATAGTCACGTAATGTGTTTCGTTATTGTTTCCATAATCACTTTGAATATTATAAATAATGTTTACGTTAATAACACATGAGTAATGAGTACATAACCTACATTAATTTTAGTTTCCGGTGCTTTGACGCGGCTCCCTTCGCCACTATAATTTTTTTTTTAGATGGGATTTAGTTTATCTAAAAATAATGAAATAGGGGTGTAGTATGTAGGAAGTATGGGTGTCAATTTATCGAATCTGGATTTATCACTTAATTCAAATTAGCACCTAGTATTGATTATTCAATAGTAATAAATATTGATAAATGCATGGCATCTGACATCTGTAGGTGTATGAACTAACCAGCTATGGTGCCATGATGGTCAGCAACGCTAACCACAAATTGAGAAAACAATTTTAATGTACTTAATAGGTGGTTAGCTCACAGTGGTAGCGCCAGTGGTGGGACAGGGTGCGCCCGGGCCCACCTTAAAAAATCTTGCCCCCCCCAAAAAAAAAAAAAATTAAGCGGGCTCCAGCGTATCATGTTTTAAGGAGTAATATTTAGGCAATTCACATGACATTAACATTTGGGCCATGTCGATTACAAGAATCGCTGTAATGCCGCGATGGGCAACCGCCGCCGGATGTAATTGTCACACGCTCACGCACAGTGGCGTATCCAGGGGAGGGGCTGA
>NW_021774269.1:0-945 GCF_005508785.2 Acyrthosiphon pisum | reverse complement strand
TAGAAAAAAATTATTTTTAAAATAATTGTAACCATACTCTGTCCAGCGAGAGAACGTGCCCACGGTCTAACCTAACCCATGTCACGCGACACTATAAGAACCGATTTTTGTCGGACTACAGCGTGTTGTCTTGTTTATCCTGCAAGGGCTCATGGATTCCAGCGTAGCTATATGCAGCGAGTACGTAAAAAAAAATCTAATACTTATTTATAATAATACTAGCTGATTCCGTGCACTTCGTTACCCGTTAAATGTACAAACTGTATATGACTCAAACTTTGTTCAATGCGTTATTTAATATTCGGTGTGTGATGTTCTAGATTTATCTTAACTTTTCTGTAGCCCAGGATAAAAATTCTGATTCACAGCAGTACATTATCAGGTAGGCAATCTACCTGTGGTAGATCGCGGACCCCGTGCTATTTGTACGTAAGTGTATAATTTAACTCTACGCAATATCAAAGTTATACCAAGTTTGTCGTTTTTACTTAATTCCACCTACGATGGATTAATATAATCAATTAATACAAAAACCTAACCTAACCGTACTAAAATCCAATGAGTAAAAAAAAAAACAAATTTAACCCTTTTTAAATTAGCCTATCTTCTTCCCAGTGGTCTAATCTACCCAATTAAGAGGCCATAACTCCGGAATTACTTATAGCACAGCATACAAACTTAGATAATAGCCGATTCTCAGACATATAATTATTATATTGATACAAATAATAATATTAATCAACAAACATGCCAGATTAACCAATAGCAACCAATATATTATGCACTATTATTATTTTTATAATAATATTTTTTTTTTATATATATATAACCAATAGCAACCATTTATAAACAAATATTTCTACTGTAAATTATCAAAATCCCTGTTTGAGCACTTCTATTATTTTTTTCTGGACAACCCTTATCACTTAGGGGTATGAAAAATAG
>NW_021774268.1:0-1020 GCF_005508785.2 Acyrthosiphon pisum | reverse complement strand
CATTTTAATATAATGTTGGTATTATTCTAATGAACATAATATAGTAAATTCAAAATACAAATCATTAAATATATATAATATATACCTATATCAATATATAATATTTAACTCGGTAATAAATGTGCATTTTTATCTTTTGTTAAAAATGTTGTATTTTTATTTCAGTATAAATTATGAGTGTATAATCGTTTTGTTCAAATTATTGATTTTTCAATTTTAACGGAGGTAATTTATTGCTTGAGTCACTTCCTCAATTTTACCCTAATTATATTTTTTTATTATTATAAGTGTTTTTTTTTACTCTCACGTTGTACTTGTTACAATATAAATAAAAATGAAACAGTAATTTTATAAAGTATTTAAATATATTTTAACTTAAAAATTAATTAATTTAAGAAAAGTACAAAAAAAACAAATTTTCAAGTTTCAGAGAAAGTTGAAAATTTTCAGAAAGTTTCAATGAAAAAAAGGTGAGTAAGTGGATGTCGCTCTACTGTACAGTAGGTTACAAGTGGGCCACTGTATAATGGATAGTATTAAATTTGAATTCAATGATATAATATCACTGTATAAGAAAAACGATTCTGAGCGGAGACGGTATGTCAGTCTAGGTATAAGGTATCTTATATACTTATGACTTATCTATGGTATTAAAAAAAAAATTGACTTAAAATAGGTACTTGTAATACATTTTAAATAAAATTGGATAAAACTTTATTGATATTTAAAGAAAAAAAAACTAAAAAAATTGAAAACTGAACATGTCCGTAAACAGCTCAAAAAGTGTCAAATTATTTTCAAAATTTCATCGTACGTTAGTAATTCATAGAAAATACTAATATAAACATTCAGTGAAATTTTCAAGCATCTACAGTCATTCGTTTTTTAATTACAACAAAATAAGAAAATCGTTACATGAGAAATCGAGTGAATATCAAATGTTGTAAAAATATGAATTTCAAACGATCATAAAAATTTAATTTGACTTTCTTATAGATATTTTTTGTTTGATAAAGGTAT
>NW_021774267.1:44072-45617 GCF_005508785.2 Acyrthosiphon pisum | reverse complement strand
CGCACGGTGATGGTAATTTTTTTTTAAATTCGGCTGCCGTGCCACTACGCACGGTGATGGTAATTTTTTTTTTAAAATTCGGCTGCCGTACCACTACGCACGGTGATTGTCATTTTTTTTTAAAATTCGGCTACCGTGCCACTAACTACCCTTGGCATTGGTTTCGCTAGATAATTTGAGTCGTCTCGATCGTTTGCCCTTGGCATTGGTTTCGCTAGATAATTTCAGTCGAATCGATCGTTTGTCCTTGGCATTGGTTTCGCTAGATAATTTGAGTCGTCTTGATCGTTTGCGCTTGGCTGAGGTTTCGCTAGATAATTTGAGTCGTCTCGATCGTTTGCCCTTGGCATTGGTTTCGCTAGATAATTTCAGTCGTATCGATCGTTTGCGCTTGGCTGAGGTTTCGCTAGATAATTTCAGTCGTCTCGATCGTTTGCCCTTGGCATTGGTTTCGCTAGATAATTTCAGTCGAATCGATCGTTTGTCCTTGGCATTGGTTTCGCTAGATAATTTGAGTCGTCTCGATCGTTTGCGCTTGGCTGAGGTTTCGCTAGATAATTTGAGTCGTCTCGATCGTTTGCCCTTGGCATTGGTTTCGCTAGATAATTTCAGTCGAATCGATCGTTTGTCCTTGGCTGAGGTTTCGCTAGATAATTTGAGTCGTCTCGATCGTTTGCGCTTGGCTGAGGTTTCGCTAGATAATTTGAGTCGTCTCGATCGTTTGCCCTTGGCATTGGTTTCGCTAGATAATTTCAGTCGTATCGATCGTTTGCGCTTGGCTGAGGTTTCGCTAGATAATTTCAGTCGTCTCGATCGTTTGCCCTTGGCATTGGTTTCGCTAGATAATTTCAGTCGTATCGATCGTTTGCGCTTGGCTGAGGTTTCGCTAGATAATTTCAGTCGAATCGATCGTTTGTCCTTGGCTGAGGTTTCGCTAGATAATTTCAGTCGAATCGATCGTTTGCGCTTGGCTTTGGTTTCGCTAGATAATTGATAGGCATATGGCCAGTGGGCCGTACCGACGGCCTTCGCTCGGGCGAGGTTCTTAATTGTAATATTCACATGCCGTACCACTACGCACGGTGATATTAATTTTTTTCAACTCCTCATGCCGTGCCACTACGCACGGTGATGGTAATTTTTTTTTTAAAATTCGGCTACCGTGCCACTAACTACCCTTGGCATTGGTTTCGCTAGATAATTTGAGTCGTCTCGATCGTTTGCCCTTGGCATTGGTTTCGCTAGATAATTTCAGTCGAATCGATCGTTTGTCCTTGGCATTGGTTTCGCTAGATAATTTGAGTCGTCTCGATCGTTTGCGCTTGACTGAGGTTTCGCTAGATAATTTGAGTCGTCTCGATCGTTTGCCCTTGGCATTGGTTTCGCTAGATAATTTCAGTCGTATCGATCGTTTGCGCTTGGCTGAGGTTTCGCTAGATAATTTCAGTCGTCTCGATCGTTTGCCCTTGGCATTGGTTTCGCTAGATAATTTCAGTCGAATCGATCGTTTGTCTTGGCATTGGGTTTCGCTAGATAATTTGAGTC
>NW_021774267.1:39208-43259 GCF_005508785.2 Acyrthosiphon pisum | reverse complement strand
GGTACACCGCGGGCGGTCGTCGGTGGCGTGCGCCGAACACTTTTACGGGGTCTCGGAGCCCCGGTACCGGGTATTCGATAGTCACGCGGGCGCGTCGACGACCGACGGGCAGAGTGCCGGTCGGACGGCGGCGGCTTCCCCGGAGCGGATTCGGGTGCCACTGTGCCGTGCATGGACTTAGGATAAATTGGTCGGCGTTCGACGGGCGGTGTTCGAGGTGAAAAAAAAAATGATTTCGGCAGCGGACGGTACACCGCGGGCGGTCGTCGGTGGCGTGCGCCGAACACGTTACGGGGTCTCGGAGCCCCGGTACCGGGTATTCGATAGTCACGCGGGCGCGTCGACGACCGACGGGCAGAGTGCCGGTCGGACGGCGGCGGCTTCCCCGGAGCGGATTCGGGTGCCACTGTGCCGTGCATGGACTTAGGATAAATTGGTCGGCGTTCGACGGGCGGTGTTCGAGGTGAAAAAAAAAAATGATTTCGGCAGCGGACGGTACACCGCGGGCGGTCGTCGGTGGCGTGCGCCGAACACGTTACGGGGTCTCGGAGCCCCGGTACCGGGTATTCGATAGTCACGCGGGCGCGTCGACGACCGACGGGCAGAGTGCCGGTCGGACGGCGGCGGCTTCCCCGGAGCGGATTCGGGTGCCACTGTGCCGTGCATGGACTTAGGATAAATTGGTCGGCGTTCGACGGGCGGTGTTCGAGGTGAAAAAAAAAAATGATTTCGGCAGCGGACGGTACACCGCGGGCGGTCGTCGGTGGCGTGCGCCGAACACGTTACGGGGTCTCGGAGCCCCGGTACCGGGTATTCGATAGTCACGCGGGCGCGTCGACGACCGACGGGCAGAGTGCCGGTCGGACGGCGGCGGCTTCCCCGGAGCGGATTCGGGTGCCACTGTGCCGTGCATGGACTTAGGATAAATTGGTCGGCGTTCGACGGGCGGTGTTCGAGGTGAAAAAAAAAAATGATTTCGGCAGCGGACGGTACACCGCGGGCGGTCGTCGGTGGCGTGCGCCGAACACGTTACGGGGTCTCGGAGCCCCGGTACCGGGTATTCGATAGTCACGCGGGCGCGTCGACGACCGACGGGCAGAGTGCCGGTCGGACGGCGGCGGCTTCCCCGGAGCGGATTCGGGTGCCACTGTGCCGTGCATGGACTTAGGATAAATTGGTCGGCGTTCGACGGGCGGTGTTCGAGGTGAAAAAAAAAAATGATTTCGGCAGCGGACGGTACACCGCGGGCGGTCGTCGGTGGCGTGCGCCGAACACGTTACGGGGTCTCGGAGCCCCGGTACCGGGTATTCGATAGTCACGCGGGCGCGTCGACGACCGACGGGCAGAGTGCCGGTCGGACGGCGGCGGCTTCCCCGGAGCGGATTCGGGTGCCACTGTGCCGTGCATGGACTTAGGATAAATTGGTCGGCGTTCGACGGGCGGTGTTCGTGGTGAAAAAAAAAAATGATTTCGGCAGCGGACGGTACACCGCGGGCGGTCGTCGGTGGCGTGCGCCGAACACGTTACGGGGTGTCGGAGCCCCGGTACCGGGTATTCGATAGTCACGCGGGCGCGTCGACGACCGACGGGCAGAGTGCCGGTCGGACGGCGGCGGCTTCCCCGGAGCGGATTCGGGTGCCACTGTGCCGTGCATGGACTTAGGATAAATTGGTCGGCGTTCGACGGGCGGTGTTCGAGGTGAAAAAAAAAAATGATTTCGGCAGCGGACGGTACACCGCGGGCGGTCGTCGGTGGCGTGCGCCGAACACGTTACGGGGTCTCGGAGCCCCGGTACCGGGTATTCGATAGTCACGCGGGCGCGTCGACGACCGACGGGCAGAGTGCCGGTCGGACGGCGGCGGCTTCCCCGGAGCGGATTCGGGTGCCACTGTGCCGTGCATGGACTTAGGATAAATTGGTCGGCGTTCGACGGGCGGTGTTCGTGGTGAAAAAAAAAAATGATTTCGGCAGCGGACGGTACACCGCGGGCGGTCGTCGGTGGCGTGCGCCGAACACGTTACGGGGTGTCGGAGCCCCGGTACCGGGTATTCGATAGTCACGCGGGCGCGTCGACGACCGACGGGCAGAGTGCCGGTCGGACGGCGGCGGCTTCCCCGGAGCGGATTCGGGTGCCACTGTGCCGTGCATGGACTTAGGATAAATTGGTCGGCGTTCGACGGGCGGTGTTCGTGGTGAAAAAAAAAAATGATTTCGGCAGCGGACGGTACACCGCGGGCGGTCGTCGGTGGCGTGCGCCGAACACGTTACGGGGTGTCGGAGCCCCGGTACCGGGTATTCGATAGTCACGCGGGCGCGTCGACGACCGACGGGCAGAGTGCCGGTCGGACGGCGGCGGCTTCCCCGGAGCGGATTCGGGTGCCACTGTGCCGTGCATGGACTTAGGATAAATTGGTCGGCGTTCGACGGGCGGTGTTCGTGGTGAAAAAAAAAAATGATTTCGGCAGCGGACGGTACACCGCGGGCGGTCGTCGGTGGCGTGCGCCGAACACGTTACGGGGTCTCGGAGCCCCGGTACCGGGTATTCGATAGTCACGCGGGCGCGTCGACGACCGACGGGCAGAGTGCCGGTCGGACGGCGGCGGCTTCCCCGGAGCGGATTCGGGTGCCACTGTGCCGTGCATGGACTTAGGATAAATTGGTCGGCGTTCGACGGGCGGTGTTCGAGGTGAAAAAAAAAAAATGATTTCGGCAGCGGACGGTACACCGCGGGCGGTCGTCGGTGGCGTGCGCCGAACACGTTACGGGGTCTCGGAGCCCCGGTACCGGGTATTCGATAGTCACGCGGGCGCGTCGACGACCGACGGGCAGAGTGCCGGTCGGACGGCGGCGGCTTCCCCGGAGCGGATTCGGGTGCCACTGTGCCGTGCATGGACTTAGGATAAATTGGTCGGCGTTCGACGGGCGGTGTTCGAGGTGAAAAAAAAAAATGATTTCGGCAGCGGACGGTACACCGCGGGCGGTCGTCGGTGGCGTGCGCCGAACACGTTACGGGGTCTCGGAGCCCCGGTACCGGGTATTCGATAGTCACGCGGGCGCGTCGACGACCGACGGGCAGAGTGCCGGTCGGACGGCGGCGGCTTCCCCGGAGCGGATTCGGGTGCCACTGTGCCGTGCATGGACTTAGGATAAATTGGTCGGCGTTCGAAGGGCGGTGTTCGAGGTGAAAAAAAAAATGATTGCGGCAGCGGACGGTATACCGCGGGCGGTCGTCGGTGGCGTGCGCCGAACACGTTACGGGGTCTCGGAGCCCCGGTACCGGGTATTCGATAGTCACGCGGGCGCGTCGACGACCGACGGGCAGAGTGCCGGTCGGACGGCGGCGGCTTCCCCGGAGCGGATTCGGGTGCCACTGTGCCGTGCATGGACTTAGGATAAATTGGTCGGCGTTCGACGGGCGGTGTTCGAGGTGAAAAAAAAAAATGATTTCGGCAGCGGACGGTACACCGCGGGCGGTCGTCGGTGGCGTGCGCCGAACACGTTACGGGGTCTCGGAGCCCCGGTACCGGGTATTCGATAGTCACGCGGGCGCGTCGACGACCGACGGGCAGAGTGCCGGTCGGACGGCGGCGGCGTCCCCGGAGCGGATTCGGGTGCCACTGTGCCGTGCATGGACTTAGGATAAATTGGTCGGCGTTCGACGGGCGGTGTTCGAGGTGAAAAAAAAAAATGATTTCGGCAGCGGACGGTATACCGCGGGCGGTCGTCGGTGGCGTGCGCCGAACACGTTACGGGGTCTCGGATGCCTCCGGTACCGGGTATTCGATAGTCACGCGGGCGCGTCGACGACCGACGGGCAGAGTGCCGGTCGGACGGCGGCGGCGTCCCCGGAGCGGATTCGGGTGCCACAGACTGGAATCACCGTGCGTGAAAAAAACGATTTTTTTTTTTCGGTCGACGTTCGCGGGTTATTCGTCGGTACCCGGGTAGTGCGCATGGGTGGCAGCCCCGGCGACGTTCGTCGAACCGATTTCGATTTCACTTTTTCGAACGTCGTTTTTCCGAGCGCATAACTGCGGGAACGGTTACGATT
>NW_021774267.1:36611-39158 GCF_005508785.2 Acyrthosiphon pisum | reverse complement strand
ACCCATCTCGCACGCCGAGTGGCAAAACTCAACCGGCGTCGCAGGTCCTCCCCCCGGTGGGCCTCCGACGCGCAAATCGTTTTCCTCGGAAACCGATGACGACTCCCGTTACCGTTTCGCAAGTTACTAGCTCTCGAAGCCAGAACATTCCCGCCGCGGCCGGCCATCGTCGCCGTGCCCGGCGGTCGCCGGGGCGAAGCCCCGGGACGACGGACTTCGCGTCGCGTCCCGGCTTCCCCCACGATCTCGGCTGGGGGCCGTTACAAACCTGGCGAGGGGCGCTGGCGCGGTTATTCTCCATCCGCTCGAAACGGACGGAGTACGCGCCAATCCCGCTCTCGTCAACGCACGGGTCACGTCGCGCCGGGCGCGCTCTCCCCGCTCGCTTGGTCACCGCAGCCGACCGCCGCCCCGCGTTCTGCGGGCTCGGCGCTCGGCGCTCGCGTCGACCGAAGCGCGCGGGTCACGGGCGCCCGTCCGCGCTCGTATCCCACACGAACCGCGGTCGGTCGGGCGCCGTGACCGTACACCGGTCACGGTCGTCCGACCTTCCTCGGCGTCGGTTCGCCCGCACGGGCGGACCGGCGCTCGGACGCACGCGTCCCGCGACGAGTGTCCGCGCCGTCGCGGGCCGCAGTTGTTGTAAAACCGAGATCCCTGATTGATCCTGCCAGTAGTCATATGCTTGTCTCAAAGATTAAGCCATGCATGTCTCAGTGCAAGCCGCATTAAGGTGAAACCGCGAAAGGCTCATTAAATCAGTTGTGGTTCCTTAGATCGTACCCAAGTTACTTGGATAACTGTGGTAATTCTAGAGCTAATACATGCCGACAGAGTTCCGACCGTCGCGGCGCCCTCGGGCGTCGCTCGCGGGAGGAACGCTTTTATTAGATCAAAACCGGCCCGTCGCGGCGCGCTTCGTGCGCGTCCCGATCGCGGCCCGCGCAAAGACCTGGTGACTCTGAATAACTTCGAGCTGATCGCACGGTCTCCGTACCGGCGACGCATCTTTCAAATGTCTGCCTTATCAACTGTCGATGGTAGGTTCCATGCCTACCATGGTGGTAACGGGTAACGGGGAATCAGGGTTCGATTCCGGAGAGGGAGCCTGAGAAACGGCTACCACATCCAAGGAAGGCAGCAGGCGCGCAAATTACCCACTCCCGGAACGGGGAGGTAGTGACGAAAAATAACGATACGGGACTCATCCGAGGCCCCGTAATCGGAATGAGAACACTTTAAAACCTTTAAACGAGGATCAATTGGAGGGCAAGTCTGGTGCCAGCAGCCGCGGTAATTCCAGCTCCAATAGCGTATATTAAAGTTGTTGCGGTTAAAAAGCTCGTAGTCGGATCTGTGTCTGGACGGTGCCGGACCACCCTGGCGGTCCGTCGTGTCGCGGCCGGCCGTGTCGCGGGACCACGTGTCCCGTCGGCGCGGTCGCCGTCGCGCTCGTCAGCCGTCTCGGGGTGTTAGTTACCGGCACGTCGGCCGGACGTATTGTCGGCAGGCGGACACGTGTCTCGTGCTTCCGGCGCGCCGCGCGGCCACGCGTCGCGCGGCCGTCGGTGTTCGACGACGGCGGCCGCCTACTCCAATCTTGCTGCGCGGTGCTCTTCACCGAGTGCCGTCGGCGGGCCGACACGTTTACTTTGAACAAATTAGAGTGCTCAAAGCAGGCTCGAATCTGGCGGGGGCGGCTTCACGGCCGTCTCGTCAAAAGGCCCCTGAATACTGGTCGCATGGAATAATGGAACAAGACCTCGGTCCCGCGCATCTCCGCCCTTCGCGGGCGCGCGAAATCGCCCTCCGGGGCGTTTCCGTGCGCGGGCCGCCGGGCCGCGGGCGCCAGTCGCCCGCGCGTCCCGCCGGGCCGGTTTTCGGGACCGGAGGTAATGATCAACAGAGACGGGCGGGGGCATTCGTACCGAGACGTTAGAGGTGAAATTCTTGGATCGTCTCGAGACGAACTGACGCGAAAGCATTTGCCAAGTACGTTCTCGTATGATCAAGAACGAAAGTTAGAGGTTCGAAGGCGATCAGATACCGCCCTAGTTCTAACTGTAAACGATGCCAGCTAGCGATCCGCCGGCGTTTCATTAACGACCCGGCGGGCAGCTTCCGGGAAACCGAAGCTTTTCGGTTCCGGGGGAAGTATGATTGCAAAGTTGAAACTTAAAGGAATTGACGGAAGGGCACCACCAGGAGTGGAGCCTGCGGCTTAATTTGACTCAACACGGGAAACCTCACCAGGCCCGGACACCGGAAAGATTGACAGATTGAGAGCTCTTTCTTGATTCGGTGGGTGGTGGTGCATGGCCGTTCTTAGTTGGTGGAGCGATCTGTCTGGTTAATTCCGATAACGAACGAGACTCTGTCCTGCTAACTAGGCGGGTAAACCCGGGTCGGCGTGTGCGCGGCGCTGGCGGTTTCGGCCGTCAGTGTTCGCGTACCCGTCGGCTCGGCCCGGTATCCCCGACGCGTTCGCCCGTCGTCCACGGCGGTCGTCGGGCGCGGCCGCGCCATCCGCGTCCGGCGTTCGGCGGG
>NW_021774267.1:15577-16439 GCF_005508785.2 Acyrthosiphon pisum | reverse complement strand
GGGTTTCTTGTGAACAGCCGTTGTCCAGAGTCAGTCGATCCTAAGCCCGGGGAGAGATCCTCGTACCACGGGCGAAGGCGTTTTCGAATCGCCCTTGGGGCGAGAGGGAATCCGGTTCGTATTCCGGAACCCGACGCGGAACCGCTCCCTAGTGTTCGGGGCTCTTTTGTCTCGTCTGGGTAACCAGAATGAACTCGAAGAAGCCGCCGGGGGATCTGGGTAGAGTTCTCTTTTCTCTGTGAGCGTTGTACGTCCCTGGAATCCTCTAGCCGGGCGATAGGGACGCGAGCGCGAAGAGCACCGCTCGTTGCGGCGGTGTCCGTGATCCCCACGCGGACCTTGAAAATTCGAGAGAGGGCCACGCGGAGTCTTCGCGTCGGTTCGTACCGATATCCGCAGCAGGTCTCCGAGGTGAGCAGCCTCTAGCCGCATAGAATAATGTAGGTAAGGGAAGTCGGCAAAACCGATCCGTAACTTCGGGATAAGGATTGGCTCTGAGGAGCGTGGCTGCCGGGTTCGGGTCGTCGTAGAAGCGTAGGCGTTTTTGGCGACACCCCGGCCGTCGCCCGTGCGCCCGGTCTTCGGAACGGGAGCCTCGAGGCGGCCGCGGGCCCGTCGCCGTCCGCCGACCGTGGAACCACCGAGCTTCGGTCGCTGGCCGCGTCGCGGCCGGCCGACCGCCTTGGTGTCGGTTCGCCGTCACCGGGCGGTCCGGCCGCCGCGCCGTCGGTCGCGTAGCCGGATCGACAGCCATGTAACGGTCAACTCAGAACTGGCACGGACCAGGGGAATCCGACTGTCTAATTAAACAAAGCATCGCCGATGGCCCGGGACGGGTGTTGACGCGATGTGATTTCTGCCC
>NW_021774267.1:11718-13042 GCF_005508785.2 Acyrthosiphon pisum | reverse complement strand
GTACATAGTTGTAACGGCGTATGCCAGCAAACGTCGGACGACCTGTCCCTATCTACTACTCCGGGCGGCGACTGCTCCGCGCATAAGGATAGCATGGCCGCCCAAAATCTCGAAGTTTTTTTCTAGCGAAACCTCAGCCGAGTACTGTTGCTTTCGTTAACCGTTGACGGACGGTACAGAACGCGTCCCCAGGTTGCGGATAGGGGAACGCCCGGTTCCCTCTGCTTCGGCAGAGTCGGGTAGCCTGTGAATAACTAATAACAGGCCGTGGACAGCTCCGATCAAATGATCCGTGGTCCGGACGGGATGCCCCTTGTCCGGGGTAGGGTGGCTGTCAGGTCTACCGTGCCTGGCAGTGGTGCTTTCAGCACGCGTTGGAAGCACGGACGCCGGGGCTTGCCCCGTCCAGTTGCCGGGCGTCTCAGTGTTAGTCAGACTAGTACATGTCTCCGGGGCACAGCGGTGAGTGACTCTGGTCTGCCTCTGATGGCTCGTCTCCTTACGAGTCCCTAAGTCGGTAGGCGAGCTCGGTCGTCGAATCAAATCCAACCTTAGATTTTAAGGGAGAGGAGAAATCCTAGGGCCAGGTCGTATACGGCCTCGTATATGGGTGATACTCCCTCTACGCTGGTTAGAAGACCGGCGGTGCGTGGCCGGTGCGGCCGTCAGCTTGCTGGCTACGTCCTCTGTACGTCTACGGATGATCACGGTTGGCGTGGGGTCTTGGGATTGCCCTCCTCGAAAGGGTGGCGGCCAAGATTAATTTCGCGCCCCGTGAATGAGCGTTCACGGTAAAGGCCAACCGTGAGCCTACTATGCCGGTTAAATTCTCGGGAGACCTTAAGGTCGGTCATCTGACTGAAGATGTAATTCAGTGCTACGGGCGCGGGGGGAGCCCCGTCGGAAACGATGCCCCCCGCCGCGGGCGACCGGTGCTGGCTTGCCGGCGCTTGGTGGTCCGTTGTCGGTAGGAGTTTCGTAGTGGCTGTATTTTTGCAAATACTCTGTGGTTAAGTTAACTGATGCTAGCGTATAGCACCCGCTGACAGGCGAAAACCTCTGGTGAATGGCCAGAGCGGCCTTGCGGTGCGAGTCGCGGGGTCGAATCTGGTTCCTCCCGGGCGTCTAGCCGCTATACCCCTGTAGCTCTCAGGGGAGGTTGTCTGTTACCAAATACAGTCCGAGTGTGGATAGCACTCAGCCAAACCGGGCGAGTTTCAGGCGGCATACGACCTATTCTCACGGTACGGGTGCTTCGGCCCTGGTGCTGGTGGTCCATTCTGACGACCCACACGCGGTTTGGCGCCTCGGCGCCTCTTCGCGT
>NW_021774267.1:6296-8006 GCF_005508785.2 Acyrthosiphon pisum | reverse complement strand
GGTTTCGCTAGATAATTGAGTCGTCTCGATCGTTTGCCCTTGGCATTGGTTTCGCTAGATAATTTCAGTCGAATCGATCGTTTGTCCTTGGCATTGGTTTCGCTAGATAATTTGAGTCGTCTCGATCGTTTGCGCTTGGCTGAGGTTTCGCTAGATAATTTGAGTCGTCTCGATCGTTTGCCCTTGGCATTGGTTTCGCTAGATAATTTCAGTCGTATCGATCGTTTGCGCTTGGCTGAGGTTTCGCTAGATAATTTCAGTCGTCTCGATCGTTTGCCCTTGGCATTGGTTTCGCTAGATAATTTCAGTCGAATCGATCGTTTGTCCTTGGCATTGGTTTCGCTAGATAATTTGAGTCGTCTCGATCGTTTGCGCTTGGCTGAGGTTTCGCTAGATAATTTGAGTCGTCTCGATCGTTTGCGCTTGGCTGAGGTTTCGCTAGATAATTTGAGTCGTCTCGATCGTTTGCCCTTGGCATTGGTTTCGCTAGATAATTTCAGTCGAATCGATCGTTTGTCCTTGGCTGAGGTTTCGCTAGATAATTTGAGTCGTCTCGATCGTTTGCGCTTGGCTGAGGTTTCGCTAGATAATTTGAGTCGTCTCGATCGTTTGCCCTTGGCATTGGTTTCGCTAGATAATTTCAGTCGTATCGATCGTTTGCGCTTGGCTGAGGTTTCGCTAGATAATTTCAGTCGTCTCGATCGTTTGCCCTTGGCATTGGTTTCGCTAGATAATTTCAGTCGTATCGATCGTTTGCGCTTGGCTGAGGTTTCGCTAGATAATTTCAGTCGAATCGATCGTTTGTCCTTGGCTGAGGTTTCGCTAGATAATTTCAGTCGAATCGATCGTTTGCGCTTGGCATTGGTTTCGCTAGATAATTTGAGTCGTCTCGATCGTTTGCGCTTGGCTGAGGTTTCGCTAGATAATTTGAGTCGTCTCGATCGTTTGCGCTTGGCTGAGGTTTCGCTAGATAATTTGAGTCGTCTCGATCGTTTGCCCTTGGCATTGGTTTCGCTAGATAATTTCAGTCGAATCGATCGTTTGTCCTTGGCTGAGGTTTCGCTAGATAATTTGAGTCGTCTCGATCGTTTGCGCTTGGCTGAGGTTTCGCTAGATAATTTGAGTCGTCTCGATCGTTTGCCCTTGGCATTGGTTTCGCTAGATAATTTCAGTCGTATCGATCGTTTGCGCTTGGCTGAGGTTTCGCTAGATAATTTCAGTCGTCTCGATCGTTTGCCCTTGGCATTGGTTTCGCTAGATAATTTCAGTCGTATCGATCGTTTGCGCTTGGCTGAGGTTTCGCTAGATAATTTCAGTCGAATCGATCGTTTGTCCTTGGCTGAGGTTTCGCTAGATAATTTCAGTCGAATCGATCGTTTGCGCTTGGCTTTGGTTTCGCTAGATAATTGATAGGCATATGGCCAGTGGGCCGTACCGACGGCCTTCGCTCGGGCGAGGTTCTTAATTGTAATATTCACATGCCGTACCACTACGCACGGTGATATTAATTTTTTTCAACTCCTCATGCCGTGCCACTACGCACGGTGATGGTAATTTTTTTTTTAAAATTCGGCTACCGTGCCACTAACTACCCTTGGCATTGGTTTCGCTAGATAATTTGAGTCGTCTCGATCGTTTGCCCTTGGCATTGGTTTCGCTAGATAATTTCAGTCGAATCGATCGTTTGTCCTTGGCATTGGTTTCGCTAGA
>NW_021774267.1:2932-4730 GCF_005508785.2 Acyrthosiphon pisum | reverse complement strand
GGACGGTACACCGCGGGCGGTCGTCGGTGGCGTGCGCCGAACACGTTACGGGGTCTCGGAGCCCCGGTACCGGGTATTCGATAGTCACGCGGGCGCGTCGACGACCGACGGGCAGAGTGCCGGTCGGACGGCGGCGGCTTCCCCGGAGCGGATTCGGGTGCCACTGTGCCGTGCATGGACTTAGGATAAATTGGTCGGCGTTCGACGGGCGGTGTTCGTGGTGAAAAAAAAAAATGATTTCGGCAGCGGACGGTACACCGCGGGCGGTCGTCGGTGGCGTGCGCCGAACACGTTACGGGGTGTCGGAGCCCCGGTACCGGGTATTCGATAGTCACGCGGGCGCGTCGACGACCGACGGGCAGAGTGCCGGTCGGACGGCGGCGGCTTCCCCGGAGCGGATTCGGGTGCCACTGTGCCGTGCATGGACTTAGGATAAATTGGTCGGCGTTCGACGGGCGGTGTTCGTGGTGAAAAAAAAAAATGATTTCGGCAGCGGACGGTACACCGCGGGCGGTCGTCGGTGGCGTGCGCCGAACACGTTACGGGGTCTCGGAGCCCCGGTACCGGGTATTCGATAGTCACGCGGGCGCGTCGACGACCGACGGGCAGAGTGCCGGTCGGACGGCGGCGGCTTCCCCGGAGCGGATTCGGGTGCCACTGTGCCGTGCATGGACTTAGGATAAATTGGTCGGCGTTCGACGGGCGGTGTTCGTGGTGAAAAAAAAAAAATGATTTCGGCAGCGGACGGTACACCGCGGGCGGTCGTCGGTGGCGTGCGCCGAACACGTTACGGGGTCTCGGAGCCCCGGTACCGGGTATTCGATAGTCACGCGGGCGCGTCGACGACCGACGGGCAGAGTGCCGGTCGGACGGCGGCGGCTTCCCCGGAGCGGATTCGGGTGCCACTGTGCCGTGCATGGACTTAGGATAAATTTGTCGGCGTTCGACGGGCGGTGTTCGTGGTGAAAAAAAAAAATGATTTTGGCAGCGGACGGTACACCGCGGGCGGTCGTCGGTGGCGTGCGCCGAACACGTTACGGGGTCTCGGAGCCCCGGTACCGGGTATTCGATAGTCACGCGGGTAGAAAAAAATTCGACGCCGGCGCACCTCGGGCGGTCGTCCCGGGCGACCGCGGAACGCGGCCCGGGGTCTCGGAGCCCCGGTACCGGGTATTCGATAGTCACGCGGGCGCGTCGACGACCGACGGGCAGAGTGCCGGTCGGACGGCGGCGGCTTCCCCGGAGCGGATTCGGGTGCCACAGACCGGAATCACCGTGCGTGAAAAAAACGATTTTTTTTTTTCGGTCGACGTTCGCGGTTATTCGTCGGTACCCGGGTAGTGCGCATGGCGGCAGCCCCGGCGACGTTCGTCGATCCGATTTCGATTTCAACTTTTCGAACGTCGTTTTTCCGAGCGCAATAACTCGGGAACGGTTACGATTACCCCGATGACACCGAGAGGTGATCTCGTCGTACTTAACGAGTTCTATCGGATATCGGTGTCCGCAACATTCAACTCGATAATTGGAGATCAGTCGCCGTGCCGCTACGCACGGTGATAGACGGATTTTTGATTTTCGGCCTTACCGCTACGCACGGTGATGGACGGATTTTTCGTTTTTGGCCTAACCGCTACGCACCGCGACGGCATTACCACTACGCGTGCACACCCCCGTCGCACTATATGAAACTCGAGATTTTGTAAATTTGTGAGCGGCTTGGTTCGTCGGGCGATTCCTCGGGCGTCCGATCGCCAATCACGCACGACAGCAAAGCCACGGGCGACGCCGAAGCCGA
>NW_021774267.1:0-1102 GCF_005508785.2 Acyrthosiphon pisum | reverse complement strand
GTACCGAGACGTTAGAGGTGAAATCTTGGATCGTCTCGAGACGAACTGACGCGAAAGCATTTGCCCAAGTACGTTCTCGTATGATCAAGAACGAAAGTTAGAGGTTCGAAGGCGATCAGATACCGCCCTAGTTCTAACTGTAAACGATGCCAGCTAGCGATCCGCCGGGCGTTTCATTAACGACCCGGCGGGCAGCTTCCGGGAAACCCGAAGCTTTTCGGTTCCGGGGGAAGTATGATTGCAAAGTTGAAACTTAAAGGAATTGACGGAAGGGCACCACCAGGAGTGGAGCGTGCGGCTTAATTTGACTCAACACGGGAAACCTCACCAGGCCCGGACACCGGAAAGATTGACAGATTGAGAGCTCTTTCTTGATTCGGTGGGTGGTGGTGCATGGCCGTTCTTAGTTGGTGGAGCGATCTGTCTGGTTAATTCCGATAACGAACGAGACTCTGTCCTGCTAACTAGGCGGGTAAACCCGGGTCGGCGTGTGCGCGGCGCTGGCGGTTTCGGCCGTCAGTGTTCGCGTACCCGTCGGCTCGGCCCGGTATCCCCGAACGCGTTCGCCCGTCGTCCACGGCGGTCGTCGGGCGCGGCCGCGCCATCCGCGTCCCGGCGTTCGGCGGGCGTATGTCGGCCGGGGGGCAACCTCCGGTCGGCCTGCGTCCGTCGTGCGTCGGGCTCCGTGGTGAAGCGCGCCGTGTTCGCGGCCGTCGCCGGCGGATCACGATACGTTACTAGGGCTACCGCCGGCTCCCAGGAGCTTAAACTCTTCTTAGAGGGACAGGCGGCGGACGAACATAGCCGCACGAGACTGAGCGATAACAGGTCTGTGATGCCCTTAGATGTTCTGGGCCGCACGCGCGCTACACTGAAGGAATCAGCGTGTTTAACAATCCTGGGCCGACAGGCTTCCGGGTAACCCGCTGAACCTCCTTCGTGCTTAGGGATCGTGGCTTGCAATTTTTCCACGTGAACGAGGAATTCCCAGTAAGCGCGAGTCATCAGCTCGCGTTGATTACGTCCCTGCCCTTTGTACACACCGCCCGTCGCTACTACCGATTGAACGGTCGCATTGAGGTCTTCGGTAGTGGACGCGCGT
>NW_021774266.1:3415-4985 GCF_005508785.2 Acyrthosiphon pisum | reverse complement strand
TCAAAATATTTTGAAAATGTTATGGTGTATAGAAAATGCTAAGATAAACATTCAGTCAAAATTTCATGTATCTACGGTCATTTTTTTTAAAGTTACACCAAAAACCAAATTCAATTTTGTGAAAAATCGATTTTGCGTAAAAATTCCCGTTTTTTCTTAATTTTTCATTTGTTTTTCCCGGCGCTTTTGAAAACTACTGGGAAATTTAAATTTTGACCTCCCCAATGCACCAACGATATTCACTTTCTGATCGAACAAGATACTGAAGTTGAAAATCGTAGCATTATTTTGACTACTTATCGTGTACACAGACACAAAAAAAAAAAAATAAAAAAAAACACACATCATTGTAAAATCAATACATTCATCGTTCCACTCAGAATCTAAAATTGTGACTTAGGATTTTTAATATTTTTCAAATGTCATTGTAACAATATAGTAGGAGCCTTGTATTAAATTTTCAAGTATTTTTACTCAACAAATAAAGTTTTATTGACATTCATAGAAAAAAAGACTAATTAAATTGGAAACTGAAAATGTCCGTAAACAGCTCAAAACAAATCAAAATATTTTGAAAATTTTATCATGTATAGAAAATAGAAATATAAACAACCAGTGAAAATTTCATGTATCTACAGTTATTCGTTTTAAAGTTACACCAAAAACCAAAATCAATTTTCTCGAAAACAGATTTTGCGTAAAAATTCTCGTTTTTCCTTAATTTTTCTTTTGTTTTTCACGGCGCTTTTGAAAACTATTGGAAAAATTTTACTTTTGACCCCCCAAAGTACCAACTAGATTCACTTTCCTATCAAAAAAGATTCTGTTGAAGAAAATCCAAGCACTTTTACTGTCCTAAATGTGATGACAGACACATAAATAAAAAAACACATATCATTGTAAAATCAATACATTCATCGTTCCACTCAAAATCTAAAAACTAAAAAAAATGGAAACTGAAAATGTCCGTAAAGAGCTCAAAATATTTTGAAAATGTTATGGTGTATAGAAGATGCTAAGATAAACATTCAGTCAAAATTGTATGTATCTACGGTAATTTTTTTTAAAGTTACACCAAAAACCAAATTCAATTTTGTGAAAAATCGATTTTGCGTAAAAATTCCCGTTTTTTCTTGATTTTTCTTTTGTTTTTCCCGGCGCTTTTGAAAACTACTGGGAAATTTAAATTTTGACCTCCCCAATGCACAAACGATATTCACTTTCTGATCGAACAAGATACTGAAGTTGAAAATCGTAGCCATTATTTCGACTACTTATCGTGTACATAGACACAAAAAAAATAAATAAAAAAAAAAACACACATCATTGTAAAATCAATACATTCATCGTTCCACTCAGAATCTAAAAATATTATAATGTAATGAAAATCGCACAATATATTTATTTAATCTGTGTAATGTATGGTACCTACAATATAGTATTCAATGACATATTATGATTTCCATTTCAGATTTATAAAAGGCGTCATAATTATAGGGTACTATTTAAAATATTATACAGACGTGTAAGACATTAGATAATAATATGAGATTGGGCCCGGAAATTAATT
>NW_021774266.1:986-2197 GCF_005508785.2 Acyrthosiphon pisum | reverse complement strand
AAGTTAAATAGATAACTCAAAGAGCTCTAATAATTAGCATTTTTTAAGCATTAGGAAATAATCGGACTTACATGATAATAACTTTCTAAGATTATTAACATAATAAAAACCCGCGATTTACATTGCGGTTTTCCAGGGAACCGGGTTGGTTACAAAATTTTTTTTTGTGGTTACAAATTGCTACATAAAAGATTACTTAATACTAATCGGTCTTCAAGTCCAAACTGTAATTATTTAATATGTTTCGGGAGCTGGGGTAACGTTACCCTGGCACCCGCAATTTGGATTGCGGTTTTCCGGGGCACCAGTTTGGTTACAAAATTTTTTTTTGTGGTTACAAAATGTTACATAAAAGATTACATAATACCATATGGTCTTGAAATGTTGACCATAGAGTGCCAGGGTAACACCTGATTTTTTCATAATTTTTTTAAAGATATTTTAATAATTATATATTTTTTGATTTTTTAAGATTTTTAATGATTTTTTAAAGAATTTTTATTAAATTTAGTTTTTTATTGATTTTTTTAAGAATTTTTTTATAAAATTTAGTTTTTTTTATTGATTTTTTAAATAAATACACAATTTTTTTAATGATTTTTTAAAGTATTTTATATAAAATATAGATTTTTTTAATTATTTTTTTAAAGAATTTTTTATCAAATTAATTTTTTTTTTTTTAATAAATACTGATTTTTTATTGATTTTTAAATCAAATACAGATTTTTTTTAACGATTTTTTTATAAATACAAATTTTTAATGATTTTTTAAAGAATTTTTTATTAAATATAGATTTTTTAATGATTGTTTTAAAGATTTTTTTAATAAATATAGGTTTTTTATTTATTCTTTTTAATAATGACATTGGTTTTTTTTATCAAATACTAATTTTTTTAATTAATTTTTTTAATAACTACTGATTTTTTAATCAAATACAGATTTTTTTTTAATGTTTTTTTTAATAAATACACATTTTCAAATTATTTTTTGAAAGACTTATAAAATATAGTTTTTAACGATTTTTTTAATAAATACTATTTTTTAATAATTTTTTAATTGATTTTATAATAAATATTTTATTTTTTTTGATTTTTAATAATTTTCATAAGAACTTTTTTTTGAAATATAGATTTTAGATTCTGAGTGGAACGATGAATGTATTGATTTTACAATGATGTGTGTTTTTTTTTTTATTTTTTTTTTATTTTTT
>NW_021774266.1:0-798 GCF_005508785.2 Acyrthosiphon pisum | reverse complement strand
TATGCATGTGTAGGTACATATTTTACAGAAACGATTTCCATATGATATATCAATTTTAATTTTTGAACAACGTAATAATATTTTACTTAAACTTAAATAGATAAAAAATTTTAATACGTTCTTAACTAGGTATATAAATAATTAATAATACTGAAATATTCAACATATTATATATAAACATATTTTTTTATAAATAATGATGTACCAAAACAAAACAAAAAAAAATATTAACTTTCCATATAAATAATAATAAATAAGTAATCAATTATGTTGTATGGAACATTTTAAAATATGGTTTTTCTTTTCCATAGTATAAATATACCTCGCATTTTTCACACTGATAGTAAACGTTTTGTCAGTACATCCCGGTTTTTTTACATTGCCGTCTTTCTGTACTCCAATGAGGCCAGTGATTTAGTCCATCCAGTCTTACTTCTATGTTTGGAATATGAGCTGTTGGTTTTCTTTTAGATTTTGAGTGGAACGATGAATGTATTGATTTTACAATGATGTGTTTTTTTTTTTATTTATTTTTTTTGTGTCCATGTACACGATAAGTAGTCGAAATAATGCTACGATTTTCAACTTCAGTATCTTGTTCGATCAGAAAGTGAATATCGTTGGTGCATTGAGGAGGTCAAAATTTAAATTTCCCAGTAGTTTTCAAAAGCGCCGGGAAAAACAAAAGAAAAATTAAGGAAAAACGGGAATTTTTACGCAAAATCGATTTTTCACAAAATTGAATTTGGTTTTTGGTGTAACTTTAAAAAAAATGGCCGTAGATACATGAAATTTGAC
>NW_021774265.1:0-882 GCF_005508785.2 Acyrthosiphon pisum | reverse complement strand
CGGTATGTTAGTCTAGGTATAAGACATAATATTATATTAGGTACCTTTAATAAATTCCAAATTAATCATATCATAATATTTATTAGGTACTTATAACGCGTTATACATCAACAAAAAACCGTGGTACTATCATAGATATATAATAGTATACTTTAGAAGTTTCAAGTACCCACGAATAATATTATACAATCACAACAAAATAACTAAAATAGTTATCCTAGGTTTTTAATATGTAATTTCGTCCAAATTTGTACTTAAAATGACTATAAAAATAAACTGCGTAAATGTATTTTTTAGATTTTTTGGTAACAGAATTAATTACTTACGTGGAATCTTGTTTTAAATTTTCAATTCTTAGATACAAAAATTGAACATTTTATAAATTTTTAACTACAAAATAATTTTTCAAATTAAAATTTAATAAATTTTGTCAAAATTTGATCTTTAAATGCTTATAAAAAAAAATTGTGCCTATGTATTTTTAATATTTTTCAACTGATATTGTAA
Organism: Acyrthosiphon pisum; assembly: GCF_005508785.2. NCBI lineage: Eukaryota > Metazoa > Arthropoda > Insecta > Hemiptera > Aphididae > Acyrthosiphon > Acyrthosiphon pisum. Next base: position 375 of record NW_021774265.1, on the reverse strand, counting down.
CAATATATCAGGAGCTTTGTATTAAATTTATACACTTTTTGGCCCAACAGATAAAACTTTATTGATATTTATAGAAAAAAAAAACTAAAAAAATTGAAAACTTACAATGTCCGTAAACAGCTCAAAAAGAGTCAAATTATTTTGAAAATTTTATCGTATATATAAAATGCTAATATAAACATTCAGTGAAATTTTCAAGTTTCTACAGTTCCTCGTTTTTTAATTACAACAAAATAAGAAAATCGTTACGTAAGAAATCGAGTGAATATCAAATGTTGAAAAAATATGAATTTCAAACGCCCATAAAAATTTAATTTGAGATTCTTATAGACATTTTTTTTTTGGTAAAGGTAGAATATCCTATAAGGAATCTTG
>NW_021774264.1:0-940 GCF_005508785.2 Acyrthosiphon pisum | reverse complement strand
GGACGAAAAAAATAGGTAATAGATAAATAAACGTGTAATCGAAATCAGTTTATAAAACACGATGTGTTTCCAAATCAAAGTTTATGTTGAATTTAATTTAACATGTCAATATTTCATACGACGCACTTTTTAGAACACAAAATATAAAATTATTATCTATAACAATAAATATATTATAACAATTGATAACTATTGCCTAACTAAAGCATATTTTTTCTAATTAATTTTGCCAAGCAATTAATATTATAAATAAAACAGTTAAAAAAAATTATTGTTTAATATAAATGTATTGAATGGAGATTATAATCTAAGTCTTAGTAACAAATCCGTGAAAAATTATTTTAGTTTTCTAGGAATCTTCATTGGTTGTAAAACGTGAAAATATTTTGTATAGATTCAACAAATTGAATGATATTACTTTTAATATTTACCAAAAAAATATTGATATAATAGTGTACATTCTATGTTTTACAACCGGGACAAGTCACAAATTAAGTAGAAAAAGTGGGTAAGTGGAAGTCGCTCTGGTGTACAGGTTACAAGAAGGTCACTGTAATGGGTGGTGTTAAATTTGAATTCAATGTTATAAGGTCATTATATACGAAAAATATTATATAAATATATATTTTTTTTTTCTATACGCTTTTGAAAACTATTGGGAATTTTACTTTTTACACTCCCCCCCCCCCAAGTACCAACTAGATTCACTTTCATACCAGAAAATGATGCTGATGAAGAAAATTAAAGCAATTTTACTGGTCCCAACAGGTGATGACAGACACAAAAAAAACTTTACAAAATAAAAATAAAAACACATGTAATTTTTAAATCAATACATTTATCGCTCCGTTCTGAATCTAAAATGTATTTTATATATGATTATTCCTAACAGTGTCATACAATTTACAATAATACAGCGCAGTGTCCATATTATGACTAT
>NW_021774263.1:0-1461 GCF_005508785.2 Acyrthosiphon pisum | reverse complement strand
ATTGAAAAATTCCGTGGGCGGTCTCCCCGGTCTCCGCTTTTATGCACGATAGAAAATATATCGGAAAAAAAAGGTATATAAATTATACACAATAGAAAATATTATCAGAAAAAAAAAGGTATATTTACCGAGAAATTTGTAATTTTTTTTATTATTATTTATTGAATTGTTTATTTATTGATCTATTAATATCTAATTCAGTTTATTTCAGTTTAATTCGGATTTTTCGTGTTTACCAGCTTTGAGTACTTTCTGCGTTCCCGTTCGGACCTTATTCGCGTTCCCCGCTAAATTTACGGGCCGCGCGCGGCCCTACTTTGTTTCCGGCGGGCCCACCGCGGCGGACGTGACGTGCAAACCGAGTGCCGCCGTGCGCGTGTTTATCAATAAATTTTTACAAAAGTAGAGTTTTACCACTTTACGTCGCGTAGGTATTACTATATACAGGCCCTAAATACAGGCGTCGAAAAGTTCGATTTTTTTTATTTACATGTAACTGCGTTATTATAATAATATTATATTTCACTTCCTTTTGTCCTTATGCCTACTCGGTCACCCTTCATTTTATCGGTATTTATATATTTTATTTGGCATAAATATACACGATATAGCCACTGTAGGATATCGGTCTGTAGGTAGGTAGGTACATGTATAATATATATTATATATAATGAATAAATGTATAAATATTAATTATATAATAAAATATCCTAGCTCGAGTCGAGTCGACTATACCGTAGGTAAGTTTAATCGCGTTCGGGACGCCGCAACGGTTTAAGAGTTATAGATTTGACTCCAGTTCTTAAGTAGGTAAGGCGTCGGTGGGGATGACCGGCGCCGTTTTTTTTCGTTATTTACCATTCGCTATCACATCCGCCTTATCATGACGAAAATGTTCAAGTGTTACCTACTGCTTTTACGGCATTTGTACGAACCCGTTAGGATTTTATTCGGGTTGCCGGCTTAATATTTTATAGGCCGCGCGCGGCCGAGTTTTTCGATGGTTTTGTCAAAATGTCGAGTTTTTTAAAACGTCAGCTGATCTCCCCGTTGGCCAGTTATTCGCGTTCCCCGCTCAATGTATAGGCCGCTCGCGACCGTTGTTCGTTAGCGACGAGTCCCGGGGCGGATTGACATCGCGGAGAGTGTAGAGCGAAATGTTTAGAATTTTTATTCACGTAATTTATTACTTAATTTTGCGTTTTCGGTGACAGTAATGAACGTCGTCCGCGATCCGACGCAGTCGGATTGCATACCTGATGACGTGACCCGACCGTCGCACATTGTCTGCTATCCGACGAAGTCGGATTGCCTACTCTGTTAACTGAGTTAACTGACCTGCAAGGGACCCAAAAAATAGGGTGGCTATATGATTTGCATGGACGCCCGAAATGTTTTGAATTATTTTTTCACATAACTATAAGACTTAATTTTGATTTTTCGGTGACAGTAATGAATGTC
>NW_021774262.1:0-461 GCF_005508785.2 Acyrthosiphon pisum | reverse complement strand
GTATACACTTTACTTTACCAACAAAGAAAAAAGATTTCATAACGCAATTATGTGCCGTATATCAATCAAAATAGACATTTGATCGTACACAATCAGTTAGTTGCGTGCGGACATACGTACATATTAATATTGTCATTATCTCGACCGACTCAATCGGACAACGGAGAAAAAAACCGATTACGTTATAATCGTTGAATTTTACGTGAACGACAATATACGGTGAAATAGTTTGTATTTAAATAGATTGTATTTTTATAGCAGTATTGTAAATTACCATGTTAAACATTTTCGTTAAATAATATTATGAAATTTTCGTTTCATTCTATTCTATTCTGCCCACGGGGTGGGATAGGCCCATGGGGGAAAAAAGGGATTTTCCCTGTGGAGCCCCCCGTCTATGGTTATGGTTGGGGGGGGGGGGGGGGCACTCGGGTCTACACATTGATTTTTGCTACAGTAAA
>NW_021774261.1:0-2888 GCF_005508785.2 Acyrthosiphon pisum | reverse complement strand
GTATAGACATGGCACAAATACTGTTGCTAATAGACTCTTCAATAGTTTTAATCAGCTTTCTTATAATTGCTGCATCACTAAACACTACAGAATAATCAGAAAATGGAAATTGAAGAATGGTACATATGCAACGAAGACACGCTTCTGTAAACTTTGGTTCATCGTCCATAAGGAAAGCATTAAATATATAAGTCACAACATTGGCATCTACCAGTGACTTAACTTGTTCTTCAGATCCTTTAGCTAATGAGCCAAGTATTACTACAGTTTCCAGGCGGATATCTGGTGTTTTTGTTTGGTCAGGTAACACCTAAAAAATAATTAAAATTATTGAATGAGTAAATCAAGGAAATTTGTCTACCTAAGGTATTTTCATTTTTATTTTTTATAAAATGTACTGGAAAAAAGCAATAAGTAATTTTATAATATATAATATAATATTGTGTATTGCACGAATAAGAATAAAAAACATACAATACAATAATAATATTTATGTTTATACTGTTAAATATCAGGTCTACTGAACGAAAACTTATTTTACTTAAGGGTATAAATGTTATACTTCAAAACCAATATGAATATTATATTAAAACACCCATCCGTATAGCCTTATACAGAAGTATAATATTAAAAGAAATTATCAGATAGGTAGTTGTAGTTCTAGCCGTTCTAGGATTATTTTTGGCACTAACACGTCCACGGTAATGTATTTATTATGGTGTAATTACTGCAGACGGTCGGCCAAACAATCCTGACTGACAATTTGCGAACGACCGGGGAAAAATGAATCACCTGCAAAAGCCGGGGGAGTATGCCATTGGCGATGACCATACCCTTCTGCCTGTTGCTGCCCATGATGGAGTTCTTGACGAAGTTGAGCGCCTGATAGCATTTCGCGTTGTCTTGCGTGTACAGGTTGTCGATGTAGTAACGAGACGTCTCAGCGTTCATCACGAATATAGGATGCGGGACCATAATAACAATATATCAACGATAATAATAATAATAATTTATTATTATTGCTGTCGTCTGTATTTGCGTCCAGTCAGAGCGGCAATCGTCAAGGTATCGTCGAGAATGGGACCACCATCGAGAGTCTGGGAGCAGCAAGTTGGTACGAGGACAAAAAATTACGAATCACGTATCGAAAACAAATCGATGGCACCGAAAACAGATCGCTTTGATAATAATAAAGGTAATATGGACAATGGAAAAGGTTACGGATCTCGCATTCTCGAAGTCCGCAGAGTCGCAGAGACGCAGAATATTAGAAATAGGTATAGAGTAAATAAAGACGATAACAGCTTTTATTTTGTTATCTAAACATACAATTATTATGTATCGAGATTGTGGTTATAACTCAAATTGTGGTAACAACAACCGTGAACTTATTTATAATCCTATCCGTCTACATACGTGTGGTAATAATAACATGATAGGTATAATTTATATTTTATTGGAAACGGAAAAAAAGTCTTGGGGCAAGAAAAGTTCATAAAACTAATGAAATATACAATTTGGAAGTTTGGAACATTTAAATAAAAATAATAAAACTTATATAATCACCCTGTACAATATGTTAGTTTTGTGTGAAAATTACGTTAATAAAATGATAAAATCTACTATTCACATATTATTATAGCTAATGTACGTTAGTTTGGTGTGGAAAACTGTAAATAAAATTATGATTAAGTTTACAGTTATATATTACAATTCTACAGCATAGAATTCTAAGGCTAGACAAAAAGACCCGATAATTTTTGGTTTTTACCAATGGCATCGGCAATAGATTATACATATTATATGTATACACCTAAATACAGATTATAGGTGGTTATATAATAAAATAAAATATTATTTATTTTATTATATTGTGATTCTATAGTGACTGATATAATATAATAATATAATATGGTATAGTGCAGTAGGTGTGGCAGTTGTAGTAAGAGTACGAATACACGATAGTTGCAGAGTGCAGTTATTTTAAATAGGTACTATAGGTATTATATTATAGGTATAGAGCCTAGATAATATAATATATAGTAGATATATAAAGGCTTTCTAGTTATAGCCTTATAGGTCTTAGTTTTAGGTAATTATTTAAAAAATGGAAAAATGAAAATGTCTGTATAAATAGCTCAAAACGAGTCAAAATATTTTCAAAGTTTTACGGTGTATAGAAGATGAAAATATGAACTGAACATTCAGTGAAATTTTCATATATCTACAGTTATTTGTTAATTGTTTTTGAATTACAGCAAAATAACAAAATCACTACATGAGAAATTGAGTGAATAAGGTATCCAATATTGTAAAACTATGAACTTCAAACGCTCATAAAATTTTATTTGATTTGTTTGTAGACACTTTTTTTTGATAAAGTTAGACAAACTTATGAATTATCTTGTATTACATTTTAAAATCTTAGATTTAAAAAGTAACATTTTTAGGAATACTTAACTTTTCGTGATTTTTGTCAAGATTGTACTTTAAATTCTTATAAAAAAAAAACTGTTGTCTGTTACTAAGGATTTTTAATATTTTTAAAACGCCATTGTAACAATATATTAGGAGCCTTGTATTAAATTTTCAAGCTTTTTTAGCCAACAAATAAAATATTATTGACCTTTACAGAAAAAAAATATAAAACTTAGAATGTCCGAATTTTTTCATGAACCTAACTATTGAAAATGCTAATATAAACAACCAGTGACAATTTAATGTATAACGGTAATTTGTTTTAGAGTTACACCAAAAACTAAAATCATGTCAAAAACCGATTTTGCGTAAAATTTCTCTTTTTCCTTAATTTCTATATTATGTTTTTTTTCCCGGTGCTTTTGAAAACTATTGGGAATTATAAACTTTGACCTACCGAATGCACCAAC
>NW_021774260.1:0-823 GCF_005508785.2 Acyrthosiphon pisum | reverse complement strand
ATTATATTTTGATTTTTGAATACTTGATACTTGATACTATAATATAAAATATAAAAAATAAAATGTACAGAATTTAAATTTATAATATTGATAAAAGAACTTTTATAATATTTTTCAATAGATTGTATATTCGTAAAAATTGTCAGGAATTACGTTCTGCAGATATGGTTGATTATGGGTACGACGGATCTAGCGTGCAGATGGCATAGTTCCAGTGACTCCTTGGAGTTCCACGTTACGGGTGTATCTCTCATGAGCTGCTCGTCTCGTGTGTCGCTACAATGATCCGACAAAGCCTTTGGTTGATTCTGATCCGATTATTCGGTGGCTGCAATGTCGTTGAATGACATATATATGATATAATCATTATATCATAATAAGCTATGATACATTTATTACTATATTTTCGAAATAAAAAGATGAATGATTATAAAATATTTAGCTATTTTACAGATTACAATAAATACAAAAAATACAAGGATGACATTTTGAAAAAATAAAAATCAAACAATATTAATGTGTAAAGATATATAATATATTATACTATGAAATTAATCATTAAAGATTTTTTTTCATAACATATTGTAATATAATATACTAATATGAAGCAACAATTATAATTGATAATATCAGTAACATAAAAATGAGTAACTAAAAAGAACAAATTCAAATCAAAATTATTTCAATTTTATTGATTACATCATACAAAAAAAATAATAATATATTTATTACATTATAGATCAACTAATTTAATATTTAAAAAGTATTAAAGTACATTAACCATAGTATACAATATATATATTCAAACAGTAAATTTTTTCGA
>NW_021774259.1:0-858 GCF_005508785.2 Acyrthosiphon pisum | reverse complement strand
TAATCCATGTGCCTCTAATAAATTTAACATCTGCCATTTTTATTAATTTTTCCTATGTAACTGAGTATAAAACCTCCGTAGTTCTATGTTAGTTATTTTTAAATTAAATTCATTATTATTCTTATCACTATATGCGGTTATATTTAAGTATGCTATTATCCCTTGTAATCTTAATCTTTTAATTATTGTTAAGTCCATCGATCCGTTCCAAAATATTATTATTGGTTCCCTATTGTCTATGTGCAAGTATCTTTGCAGGTAAACAGTTGTCAAGGTTGACACCCCCTGATGGTTAATACTTCCATACAATTGGTCCAACAATGGTGCGGTCAAGCTTGGCTTATCCCTGAATACCCTTTTGATACTTTGCACGACCTTGATTAGATCACGGCGCCGGAACCTCCTTAGCTTATTGTCCTGTGTCAACACAAGAGGGCTCCCTTCCAGTTTTTCTGGTTTATATTTGTTTAAGCTGTTTGATATGGCGCCGGATACCAATAATATTTCGATTTTGTTCATCATAGTGAACTCGAAATCCACTATGAAGAAACGGATCTGTGAACTAGAAAATAAAACACTCATAACATTATAATTATTTAAATTCTTTATATATGTATATTATTATTATTATATATATTTTTTCCTGTTTGTTTTTTTTTTTTTTTTTTTTATTCTTCGAATAAGTGATTAACCGAAATAATCCGTCGAGCAATAACATCTTGTAGTATCTCCCCCACTTCTACACACACCGACCTCTCTGCGTTCGGTTGATTTATTACCGCGTGTATAAACGCCGTAACAAGGTATCATTGCCCTGTTTAATATGTACGGGTTTCAACGGCATACTCATTTTTTCTG
>NW_021774258.1:0-1181 GCF_005508785.2 Acyrthosiphon pisum | reverse complement strand
AGAAATCCCTACACTCGCAGCAGTCGTACACAGTCGACGGACAACCGAATGTAATTTAAGTTATTGTCGCAAGGGTTGTATAGTAAGGAAATATTTGTGTAAATAAATTAAAAGAAATGACAAAGTGAATTTGGTGAATAATGAGGGATAATTAATTATGTAATCATACTGAGTGTTGGAATGATTCAATATACATATACGTCTGAGTTGATGTTGGTGGATACTCCTCTTGAACAGCAAAGAAAATGTATCGTGACGCTGACTGGCGTGGACGTTGTGCATCGGGTGATCTTGTGAAAAGACTGTTCGGCGAGTCGATCCCGTAGGGTCCTTATATAGTGTGACTTTGGTGTGATCCCTTCATTTGGTGCATCGATGTCTGCGTTTACGTATTGATGTGTTTATGACTTTCTGTCTTCAGTGGTATGACAAAGGTGCCGCTGGTAAGTAATTTATTGTGTTATGATGTCCCTACGTCTATATTGGAAATTTGTCGTCGGCTTCTTGAAGTTTATTATGAGTTATAATGTGGTGTCGCCTGGTGCCGTTGATAATTGATAGTTGGTTTTTACTAAACGGCTGGTCGGAGAGGTGTTGAATATTATTTATGTTTTGCATGTGTCGTGTGTGGTGTATGAGGGAGCGTGAGTACCTATATGCCTAATGCGTATATATGTGTATGTATATTGGACCACCCCACACTTAGTACGGTTCACCATCTATTAGTTATCCTGTGTTTTTATTTAAGTCTAAATATTACATATTACAAAAGCATTATTATCTTTATTGATATTTAAAAATGAAAAGTATACTATGTAACAGTCGATGTCATAATCAATCGTGAAAAATAAAATAAAAATATTTGTAATAATATTTTGTTAAAATATAATTATTTATTTAATACAAATATAAAATACGCATAATGATGGCTTATGAAAAATAAATTAAAAATATTTTTAATGTAATAATATGATGTAATTGGTATACTTTTATTCGTAGAACAATAAATAAAAGTACAGTTGTAAATAAAAAACTATGGTATAATATAATTATTTATTGCTAAATAACATAACAATTTTGTTTTACAACAATTACACATAGTACACAAAATATGTAATATCCATATAATGTATTTTCGTCAAAATTCACGATCTGGGTGAATTTCAATATCTGGATATCCA
>NW_021774257.1:0-887 GCF_005508785.2 Acyrthosiphon pisum | reverse complement strand
CACGCAGACACGATATTTAACCTAGTCATTGACGTCGGGATTCTTTGGGACTACTAGGAGTGGAGCGTTCAAAGGTGATTCACTAGCTGTAATCACACCTTCCCGTTAGAGGGCCTCCATTTGGTCCGTAATTTCCTGTCTATGCCTTTGTGGTAAACGGTAGGGCTTCACGTGAATTGGCGATACACCTCGAGGTTTTGATCTCGTGTGTCACCACTGGATCAGCCGACACCCGATCTCCTTTTAAAAAGAATATGTCCGAGTAATCTTGACGGATGGCCACTATTGATTTTTTTTCTTCCGAATTTACATGATCGGTTCTAAGTGCTTCTTCCAATCGTTTCAGTTGACTACTGTTTGCATGATGTTCATTTTGTCGATCTGTGACTTGTACCGAATGGATTAGAGCTTCCCTGAACTCTTCATGGACCAGTTCCTTTAAATTTGGCGTCTTTAACTTTATTGCTTCTTCGTTTGGGTTGATGAGTGTGGCTAACACCCCTTTGTTTTGTACTCTGGTTACAGCGTTACTGCACATGACTGATTTCGTGATTTATTGACTTTCAATGATGATGATTTCGTTTTCTGCGCGATTCCCTGCTTCTATTCCTACAAGGGTTTCAGTGCGGGGTTGTAGCACTATTTCAGCCCCGTCAAGAATGATGACTTCATTAGTCTGATAATTCAGAATGATTTTTTTTTCCCCATAAATAGTCGTCCAAGGATACCATCATTTGGGATTGGGAATGCAGGATGAACTACTTGGAACATTGCAACTATAATTTTATCCTCGATAAATAGTTCCAATTGTGTTTGTCCCAGTGTTTGTACTATCTGGTCATTAATGCCTTTCAGATGATAGATGATATCTTCATTCACGATTGTCT
>NW_021774256.1:0-791 GCF_005508785.2 Acyrthosiphon pisum | reverse complement strand
CAATATGTCGGGGGGGAATAATTTACCCTCACACCACAAAAAAAAAATATTTATGTTAATTTTAAAAGAAAATTTAAATTTTCTTAACCACACATTTATGTTCTTTACATACAAAAACAGACAGCCAAAAGACGACTCTTTCACAATCATTAATACAGAAACTTCCCTTTTTTGAGGCAGGGTTAAGACCAATTATACGCACAAAATATAAATTGTTATTTGTACGCACTCAACAATCACTCATTTAAGTAAAAATAGCTGGTTGAATATTATATTATATATTAATCAATATAGATATTTGTATTAGGGCCATTATGAAGCGGCCTCATCCTAAATTTACAAAAAATTTCGGGCTAGAGCCAAACCTTTACATAGGGATCGGCGTCACTGAATATTAATATAAAATGTGAAGGATTCGGCCATTAACAAAATTAGTTATAGGTTATATTATTATAAGTGAAATATCACAATGAGCGTTAACTTGTAATTTAATTTTTCTCCAATTTTATATGCTAATTCTCCTTAATCTTATGTCTCTGTTTAGTAGCATTTCTATATCTGAACATTATATTATATCAAAACCAAATTAATCCTAAACAAAAATTAGATTGACTAATACTTAAAAACTAATTTTGTCAACTCTAAAAAAAAACCCAATAATAACTATTATATTATTAGTTTTATAATATGAAATGTTTTTAATTTTATAATTATTAAAGGACAATTATTATAGTTTTTAATTTTTTTTCATGAAATTCTCATTAAGGTTGAAGACCCCAGTCTTAAAGCGT
>NW_021774255.1:4836-6509 GCF_005508785.2 Acyrthosiphon pisum | reverse complement strand
TTTTTTATGTTTAGACGCTTTAAGAATAAACGCTATAAATATTTGAAATTCGAACGACATACAGTACGGGGGTACATATAAGCACCCCTATCATCCCTGTAGTTAAGCCACTGTACCTACTTTTAAACTATATATTTATACAATCATATTGTAATTTTTGACGTTTGTTTGTTTTCCAGTTATATAACGAACATACGTAACTGTTTTACACACTTATAATTACGGATTATTTACATAGAATAACATCGTTGATATTTGCATGATTTCAGCTAACGGTATGCACTATTATGATATACTAATATGTAATATAATATCCAGTCAAGTATAGTTTATTTTTTAGAATTTTTTTAAATATCAATATTTTTTTATTAAATAAATTTGGAACGTAATAAATTTTTTAAAAATATTTTTTTGAGAATTTGCTGACATGAGTATATTTCTTAAATTATTTACTAATCATATAAATTTAACAATTTTTGTCATAGTACGTTTAAGTAGCATAGTTTTCTTTTTCGTCAAGTCTCTCTGTTACACCTAGTTATAGGTACCTACTAAGTACCAATTTTCAATAACCAGTTAAAAATATATTTGTGTTATCATTTTCAGTTTGTAAAAGCATTTTACACCTACTAAATTTTGTTGAGGCGAGTCAACGTCTAAGACAAAAATGCTTGAGGTCGGATTTAAATTTAAAAAAATTAATCGTTAAATCTGTATTCAAACAACTAACATTTTGTAACAACTTATTATGTATAATCATAATATGATATTTTAATTACATATTATTATATGAATATTGTATTCTATTTATATAATTATTATTAGTTCATTAATTTAGGCATTAAAAGTTTAGATGTAACTGTAATCATTATTTTTAGTACATTGCATTTATTATTATTTTTAAGCCTAGTAAAAAATTATAATAAAAAATCAAGTTTCCTTCCTCTGAGTGGCCAGTTCATCAACAACTTTCATCTGGCAGTAATGCCATCACAGCAAGCTTTTGAATAGAAAAATCCATTTTGCTAATAATTAAATTAAATAATTTATCAATTATTACCGCGTAATTTATTAAGTAATTAAATTATTTATACTTACTTTAAAATATGTAGATATAATTTATATTATTATAGGTACTTTAGTTTGTAAATATTATTATTATTATTATTTTTTTTAACGTGATGTATAAGCTCTATATGTCGTATATAAAATTGAGATTATACTGTGTTGGCTATAATTATCTAAATAAACATATTTTATATTTTATCTGTAATACTGTGCTGGCTAAAAATATTATTGTTATTAAAATAGGAAGCTGGTGAATATATTGTTTATTTCCGGATGACGATAAACACTTTGTAAATGTTTGATCGAATAAAATTATTTTATTTATATTGTAATATATTTCGACAGTGAATTTTTTTAATAATTGAATCGAGTACGTTTTTAAGTTTTTTAACTTTGGTTTTTATATTATAGTGTTTAAATTAAAATAAAGTAACGTTTTCATTTAAATTAATTTTTTTCCACGACTTAAAATAGCTGCCGACACAGAACTTAGCGCGCTAAGTTTCACGCGTGAAGTCAATCAATAATAAGATGTGGCTGCAGCTGGTCGAAATTATGCTAAGGTATGGTTGTAGTTAAATATTATTTTACTTGAGTATTAATAT